>NC_047055.1:60864369-60996093 GCF_011762595.2 Tursiops truncatus | reverse complement strand
TTGGATTCCTTTTATTTCCTTCTCTTCTCTGATTGCTGTGGCTAAAACTTCCAAAACTATGTTGAATAAGAGTGGTGAGAGTGGGCACCCTTGTCTTGTTCCTGATCTTAGTGGAAATGCTTTCAGTTTTTCACCATTGAGGATGATGTTTGCTGTGGGCTTGTCGTATATGGCCTTTATTATGTTGAGGAAAGTTCCCTCTATGCCTACTTTCTGCAGGGTTTTTATCATAAATGGGTGTTGAATTTTGTCAAAAGCTTTCTCTGCATCTATTGAGATGATCATATGGTTTTTCTCCTTCAGTTTGTTAATATGGTTTATCACATTGGTAGATTTGCGTATATTGAAGAATCCTTGCATTCCTGGAACAAACCCCACCTGATCATGGTGTATGATCCTTTTAATGTGCTGTTGGATTCTGTTTGCTAGTATTTTGTTGAGGATTTTTGCATCTATGTTCATCAGTGATATTGGTCTGTAGTTTTCTTTCTTTGTGACATCCTTGCCTGGTTTTGGTATCAAGGTGATGGTGGCCTCGTAGAATGAGTTTGGGAGTGTTCCTCCCTCTGCTATATTTTGGTAGAGTTTGAGAAGGATAGGTGTTAGCTCTTCTCTAAATGTTTGATAGAATTCGCCTGTGAAGCCATCTGGTCCTGGGCTTTTCTTTGTTGGAAGATTTTTAATCACAGTTTCAATTCAGTGCTTGTGATTGGTCTGCTCATATTTTCTATTTCTTCCTGATTCAGTCTTGGCAGGTTGTGCATTTCTAAGAATTTGTCCATTTCTTCCAGATTGTCCATTTTATTGGCATAGAGTTGCTTGTAGTAATCTCTCATGATCTCTTTTATTTCTGCAGTGTCAGTTGTTACCTCTCCTTTTTCATTTCTAATTCTATTGATTTGAGTCTTCTCCCTTTTTTTCTTGATAAGTCTGGCTAGTGGTTTATCTATTTTGTTTATCTTCTCAAAGAACCAGCTTTTAGTTTCATTGATCTTTGCTATTGTTTCCTTCATTTCTTTTTCATTTATTTCTGATCTGATTTTTATGATTTCTTTCCTTCTGCTAGCTTTGGGTTTTTTTTTGTTCTTCTTTCTCTAATTGCTTGAGGTGCAAGGTTAGGTTGTTTATTCTAGATGTTTCCTGCTTCTTAAGGTGGGCTTGTATTGCTATAAACTTCCCCCTTAGAACTGCTTTTGCTGCGTCCCACAGGTTTTGGGTCGTTGTGTCTCCATTGTCATTTGTTTCTAGGTATTTTTTGATTTCCTCTTTGATTTCTTCAGTGATCACTTCATTATTAAGTAGTGTATTGTTTAGCCTCCATGTGTTTGTATTTTTTACAGATCTTTTCCTGTAATTGATATCTAGTCTCATGGCGTTGTGGTCAGAAAAGATACTTGATACAATTTCAATTTTCTTAAATTTGCCAAGGCTTGATTTGTGACCCAAGATATGATCTATCCTGGAGAATGTTCCGTGAGCACTTGAGAAAAATGTGTATTCTGTTGGTTTTGGATGGAGTGTCCTATAAATATCAATTAAGTCCATCTTGTTTAATGTATCATTTAAAGCTTGTGTTTCCTTATTTATTTTCATTTTGGATGATCTGCCCATGGGTGAAAGTGGGGTGTTTAAGTCCCCTACTATGAATGTGTTACTGTCAATTTCCCCTTTTATGGCTGTTAGTATTTGCCTTATGTATTGAGGTGCTCCTATGTTGGGTGCATAAATATTTACAATTGTTATATCTTCTTCTTGGATCGATCCCTTGATCATTATGTAGTGTCCTTCTTTGTCTCTTTTAATAGTCCTTATTTTAAAGTCTATTTTGTCTGATATGAGAATTGCTACTCCAGCTTTCTTTTGGTTTCCATTTGCATGGAATATCTTTTTTCCATCCCCTTACTTTTAGTCTGTATGTGTCTCTAGGTCTGAAGTGGGTCTCTTGTAGACAGCATATGTAAGGGTCTTGTTTTTGTATCCATTCAGCTAGTCTGTGTCTTTTGGTGGGAGCATTTAGTCCATTTACATTTAAGGTAATTATCGATATGTATGTTCCTATTCCCATTTTCTATATTGTTTTGGGTTCGTTATTATAGGTCTTTTCCTTCTCTTGTGTTTCTTGCCTAGAGAAGATCCTTTAGCATTTGTTGTAAAGCTGGTTTGGTGGTGCTGAACTCTCTCAGCTTTGCTTGTCTGTAAAGGTTTTAATTTCTCCATCAAATCTGAATGAGATCCTTGCTGGGTAGAGTAGTCTTGGTTGCAGGTTTTTCTCCTTCATCACTTTCAGTATGTCCTGCCACTCCCTTCTGGCTTGTAGGGTTTCTGCTGAAAGATCAGCTGTTAACCTTATGGGGATTCCCTTATGTGTTATTTGTTGTTTTTCCCTTGCTGCTTTTAATATGCTTTCTTTGTATTTAATTTTTGACAGTTTGATTAATATGTGTCTTGGCGTATTTCTCCTTGTATTTATCCTGTATGGGACTCTCTGTGCTTCCTGGACTTGATTAACTATTTCCTTTCCCATATTAGGGAAGTTTTCAACTATAATCTCTTCAAATATTTTCTCAGTCCCTTTCTTTTTCTCTTCTTCTTCTGGAACCCCTATAATTCGAATGTTGGTGCGTTTAATGTTGTCCCAGAGGTCTCTGAGACTGTCCTCAGTTCTTTTCATTCTTTTTTCTTTATTCTGCTCTGCAGTAGTTATTTCCACTATTTTATCTTCCAGGTCACTTATCCGTTCTTCTGCCTCAGTTATTCTGCTATTGATCCCATCTAGAGTATTTTTAATTTCATTTATTGTGTTGTTCATCATTGCTTGTTTCATCTTTAGTTCTTCTAGGTCCTTGTTAACTGATTCTTGCATTTTGTCCATTCTATTGTCCATTCTATCTCCAAGATTTCGGATCAACCTTACTATCATTATTCTGAATTCTTTTTCAGGTAGACTGCCTATTTCCTCTTCATTTGTTAGGTCTGGTGCATTTTTATCTTGCTCCTTTATCTGCTGTGTGTTTTTCTGTTTTCTCATTTTGCTTATCTTACTGTGTTTGGGGTCTCCTTTTTGCAGGCTGCAGGTTCGTAGTTCCTCCTGTTTTTGATGTCTGTCTCCAGTGGCTAAGGTTGGTTCAGTGGGTTGTGTAGGCTTCCTGGTGGAGGGGACTAGTGCCTGTGTTGTGGTGGAAGAGGCTGGATCTTGTCTCTCTAGTGGGCAGGTTCACGTCTGGTGGTGTGTTTTGGGGTGTCTGTGGCCTTATTATGATTTTAGGCAGCCTCTCTGCTAATGGGTGGGGTTGTGTTCCTGTTTTGCTAGTTGTTTGGCACAGGTTGTCCAGCACTGTGGCTTGCTGGTCGTTGAGTGAAGCTGGGTGCTGGTGTTAAGATGGAGGTCTCTGGGAGATTTTCGCCGTTTGATATTATCTGGAGCTGGGAGGTCTCTTGTGAACCAATGTCTTGAAGTTGGCTCTCCTACCTCAGAGGCAGAGCCCTGACTCCTGGCTGGAGCACCAAGAGCCTTTCATCCACACGGCTCAGAATAAAAGGGAGAAAAAGTAGAGGGAATTAGTAGACGTATGAGGAAAGAAAGAAGGAAAGGAGGGAAGGAAGGAGGGAAGGAAGGAAGGAAGGAAGAAAGAAAGAAAGAAGCAAAGAAGGAAAGAAGGCAAGAAGGAACGAAAGGAGGGAGGGAGGGAGGGAGGAAGGAAGGAGGGAAAGAAGGAAAAACAAAAAGAAAGAAGATACAGTAAAAATAAAATAAAGTATAATAAAGTTATTGAATTAAAAAATTCTTAATTAGGAAAAAAAAAAAAAGGACGGATAGAACCTTAGGACAAATGTTGGAAGCAAAGCTGTACAGACAAAGTCTTACACAGAAGCGTACACATACACCCTCACAAAAAGAGGTAAAGGGGGAAAAATCATAAATCTTGCTGTCAGAGACCACCTCCTCAATTTGGGATGGTTCGTTGTCTAAAGGAGGGAAGGAAGGAGGGAAGGAAGGAAGGAAGGAAGGAAGAAAGAAAGAAGCAAGGAAGGAAAGAAGGCAAGAAGGAACGAAAGGAGGGAGGGAGGAAGGAAGGAAGGAGGGAAAGAAGGGAAAACAGAAAGAAGATACAGTAAAAATAAAATAGAGTATAATAAAGTTATTGAATTAAAAAATTCTTAATTAGAAAAAAAAAAGGGACGGATAGAACCTTAGGACAAATGTTGGAAGCAAAGCTATACAGACAAAGTCTTACACAGAAGCGTACACATACACCCTCACAAAAAGAGGTAAAGGGGGAAAAATCATAAATCTTGCTGTCAGAGACCACCTCCTCAATTTGGGATGATTCATTGTCTAAAGGAGGGAAGGAAGGAAGGAAAGAAAGAAAGAAAGAAAGGACGAAGGTAAAGTATAATAACGTTCTTAAAATTAAAATTGATTATTAAGAAAAAAAATTTTAAGAAAAAACCATGGACGGATAGAACCTAGGACAAATGGTGGAAGCAAGACTATACAGACAAGATCTCACCCAGAAGCATACACATACACATTCACAAAAAGAGGAATAGGGAGAAAAATCATAGATCTTGCTCCCAAAGTCCACCTCCTTAATTTGGGATGATTGGCTGTCTATTCATGTATTCCACAGATGCAGGGTACATCAAGTTGATTGTGGAGCTTTAATCCGCTGCTTCTGAGGCTGCTGGGAGAGATTTCCCTTTCTCTTCTTTGTTCTCACAGCTCACAGGGGCTCAGCTTTGGATTTGGCCCTGCCTCTGCGTGTAGGTCGCTGGAGGGCGTCTGTTTTTTGCTCAGACAGGACGGGGTTAAAGGAGCCGCTGATTCGGGGGTTCTGGCGTACGGAGGCCGGCGGCGGGGAGGGAGGGGCATGGAATGCGGGGCGGGCCTGCGGCGGCAAAGTCCGGCGTGACTCTGCACCAGCCCGAGGCCCGCCGTGCGCTCTCCCGGGGAAGTCGTCCCCGGATCCCGGGAACCCGGCAGTGGCGGGCTGCACAGGCTCCGCGGAAGAGGGGAGTGGAGAGCGACCTGCGCTCGCACACAGGCCCCTTGGTGGCGGCAGCAGCAGCCCCAACGTCTCCCGCCCGCCTTGGGGTCCGCGCCTCCAGCCGCGGCTTGCGCCCGTCTCTGGAGTCAGCGCCCTCAGCCGCGGCTCGCGCCCGTCTCTGGGGTCCGCACTTTCAGCCGCGGCTCGCGCCCGTCTCTGGGGTCCGCGCTTTCAGCCGCGGCTCGCGCCCGTCTCTGGGGTCCGCGCTTTCAGCCTCGGCTCGCGCCCGTCTCTGGGGTTCGCGCTTTTAGCCGCGGCTCGCGCCCGTCTCTGGAGTTCCTTTAAGCAGCGTTCTTAAACCCCTCTCCTCACGCACCAGGAAACAAAGAGGGAAGAAAAAGTCTCTTGCCTCTTCGGCAGGTGCAGGCTTTTCCCCGGACTCCCTCCCGGCTAGCTGTGGTGCACTAACCCCTTCAGGCTATGTTCAAGCCGCCAACCCCAGTCCTCTCCCTGCGCTCCGTCCGAAACCGAAACCCTAGCCTCAGAGCCTCAGCTCGCAGCCCCGCCCGTCCCGGCGGGTGAGCAGACCAGCCTCTCGGGCTGGTGAGTGCCGGTCGGCACCGATCCTCTGTGCGGGAATCTCCCCGCTTTGCCCTCCGCACCCGTTGCTGTGCACTCCTCCGCGGCTTCGAAGCTCCCCCCTCCGCCTCCCGCAGTCTCCGCCCGCGAAGGGGCTTCCTAGTGTGTGGAAACTTTTCCTCCTTCACAGCTCCCTCCCACTGGTGCAGGTGCCGTCCCTATTCTTTTGTCTCTGTTTATTCTTTTTTCCTTTTGCCCTACCCAGGTACGTGGGGAGGTTCTTGCCTTTTGGGAGGTCTGAGGTCTTCTGCCAGCCTTCAGTAGGTGTTCTGCAGGAGTTGTTCCACGTGTAGATGTATTTCTGGTGTATCTGTGGAGAGGAAGGTGATCTCCGCGTCTTACTCTTCCGCAATCTTCCCTTACTCCCCGGGAGTGTTTTCTTAATTTCACTTTCAGATTTTTCATCATTAGTTTATAGGAGTGCCAAGATTTTTCTGCATTAATTTTGTATCCTGCTAATTTACCAAGTTCATCAGTTAGCTCTAGTAGTTTTCTGGTAGCATCTTTAGGATTCACTACGTGTAATATCATGTCATTTGCAAACAATGAGGACAGTTTTACATCTTCTTTTCCGATTTGGATTCCTTTTATTTCTTTTTGTTCTCTGACTGCTGTGGCTAACACTTCCAAAACTATGTTGAATAAGAGTGGTGAGAGTGGGCAACATTGTCTCATATCTTATCTTAGAAGAAATGGTTTTATTTTTCACCATTGAGTACGATGTTTGCTGTGGGTTTGTCATATATGGACTTTATTATGTTGAGGAAAGTTCCCTCTATGCCTACTTTTTGAGAGTTTTTACCATAAATGGGTGTTGAATTTTGTCAAAAGTTTTCTCTGCATCTATTGAGATGATCATATGGTTTCTCCGCTTCAATTTGTTAATACGGTGTATCACATTGATTCGTTTCCGTATATTGAAGAATCCTTGCCTTCCTGGAAGAAACCACACTTGATCATGTTGTTTGATACTTTTAATGTGCTGTTGGATTCTGTTTCCTAGTATTTTGTTGAGGATTTTTGCATCTATGTTCATCAGTGATTTTGGCATGTATTTTTTTTCTTTGTGACATATTTGTCTGGTTTTGGTATCAGGGTGATGGTGGCCTCTTAGAATGAGTTTGGGGGTGTTCCTCCCTCTGCTATATTTTGGAAGAGATTGAGAAGGATAGGTGTTAGCTCTTCTCTACATGTTTGACAGAATTCACCTGTGAAGCTATCTGGTCCTGGTCTTTTGTTTGTTGGAAGGTTTTCTTTTTTTTTTTTTTAACATCTTTATTGGGTTATAATTGCTTTACAATGGTGTGTTCGTTTCTGCTTTATAACAAAGTGAATCAGTTATATATATACATATGTTCCCATATCTCTTCCCTCTTGCATCTCCCTCCCTCCCACCCTCCCTCTCCCATCTCTCCAGGCGGTCACAAAGCACTGAGCCGATATCCCTGTGCCATGCAGCTTCTTCCCACTAGCTATCTACCTTATGTTTGTTAGTGTGTATATATCCATGACTCTCTCTCACCCTGTCACAGCTCACCCTTCCCCCTCCCCATATCTTCAAGTCAGTTCTCCAATAGGTCTGTGTCTTTATTCCTGTCTTACCCCAGGTTCTTCATGACATTTCTTTTTCTTAAATTCCATATATATGTGTTAGCATATGGTATTTGTCTTTTTCTTTCTGACTTACTTCACTCTGTATGACAGATTCTAGGTCTATCCAACTCATTACAAATAGCTCAATTTCGTTTCTTTTTATGGCTGAGTAATATTCCACTGTATATATGTGCCACATCTTCTTTATCCATTCATCCGATGATGGGCACTTAGGTTGTTTCCATCTCCGGGCTATTGTAAACAGAGCTGCAATGAACATTTTGGTACATGACTCTTTTTGAATTATGGTTTTCTCAGTGTATATGCCCAGTAGTGGGATTGCTGGGTCATATGGTAGTTCTATTTCTAGTTTTATAAGGGACTCCCATACTGTTCTCCATAGTGGCTGAACCAATTCACATTCCCACCAGCAGTGCAAGAGGGTTCCCTTTTATCCACACCCTCTCCAGCATTTATTGTTTCTAGATTTTTCTGATGATGGCCATTCTGACTGGTGTGAGATGATATCTCATTGTAGTTTTGATTTGCATTTATCTAATGATTAATGATGTTGAGCATTCTTTCATGTGTTTGTTGGCAGTCTGTGTATCTTCTTTGGAGAAATGTCTATTTAGGTTTTCTGCCCATTTTTAGATTGGGTTGTTTGATTTTTTGTTATTGAGCTGCATGAGCTGCTTGTAAATTTTGGAGATTAATCCTTTGTCAGTTGCTTCATTTGCAAATATTTTCTCCCATTCTGAGGGTTGTCTTTTGGTCTTGTTTATAGTTTCCTTCACTGTGCAAAAGCTTTGAAGTTTCATTAGCTCCATTTTGTTTATTTTTGTTTTTATTTCCATTACTCTATGAGGTGGGTCAGAAAGGATCTTGCTGTGATTTATGTCATAGAGTGTTCTGCCTATGTTTTCCTCTAAGAGTTTGATAGTTTCTGGCCTTACATTTAGGTCTTTAATCCATTTTGAACTTATTTTTGTGTATGGTGTTAGGGAGTGATCTAATCTCATACTTTTACATGTATCTGTCCAGTTTTCCCAGTACCACTTATTGAAGAGGTTGTCCTTTCTCCACTGTACATTCCTGCCACATTTATCAAAGATAAGGTGGCCATATGTGCATGGGTTTATCTCTGGGCTTTCTATCCTGTTCCATTGATCTATCTCTCTGTTTTTGTGCCAGTACCATACTGTCTTGATTACTGTAGCTTTGTAGCATAGTCTGAAGTAAGGGAACCTGATTCCCCCAGCTCCTTTTTTCGTTCTCAAGATTGCTTTGGCTGTTCGGGGTCATTTGTGCTTCCATACTAATAGTGAAATATTTTTTGCTAGTTCTGTGAAAGGCACCAGTGGTAGTTTGATAAGGATCACATTGAATCTGTAGATTGCTTTGGGTAATAGACTCATTTTCACAATGTTGACGCTTCCAATCCAAGAACATGGTATATCTATTCATCTATTTGTATCATCTTTAATTTCTTTCATCAGTGTCTTATAATTTTCTGCATACAGGTCTTTTGTCTCCTTAGGTAGGTTTATTCCTAGATATTTTATTCTTTTTGTTGCAATGGTAAATGGGAGTGTTTTCTTGATTTCACTTTCAAATTTTTCATCATTAGTATATAGGAATGCCAGAGATTTCTGTGCATTAATTTTGTATCCAGCTACATTACCAAATTCATTGATTAGCTCTAGTAGTTTTCTGGTAACATCTTTAGGATTCTCTATGTATAGTATCATGTCATCTGAGAACAGTGACAGCTTTACTTCATGTTTTCCGATTTGTATTCCTTTTATTTCCTTTTCTTCTCTGCTTGCTGTGGCTAAAACTTCCAGAACTATGTTGTATAAGAGTGGTGAGAGTGGGAAACCTTGTCTTTCTCCCGATCATAGTGGAAATGCTTTCAGTTTTTCACCATTGAGGATGATGTTGGCTGTGGGCTTGTCATATATGACCTTTATTATGTTGAGGAAAGTTCCCTCTATGCCTACTTTCTGCAGGGTTTTTAATCATAAATGGGTGTTGAATTTTGTCAAAAGCTTTCTCTGCATCTATTGAGATGATCATATGTTTTTTCTCCTTCAATTTGTTAACATGGTTTATCACATTGATAGATTTGCGTATATTGAAGAATCCTTGCATTCCTGGAGTAAACCCCACTTGATCATGGTGTATGATCCTTTTAATGTGCTGTTGGATTCTGTTTGATAGTATTTTGTTGAGGATTTTTGCATCTATGTTCATCAGTGATATTGGCCTGTAGTTTTCTTTCTTTGTGACATCCTTGTCTGGTTTTGGTATCAAGGTGATGGTGGCCTCCTAGAAGGAATTTAGGAGTGTTCCTCCCTCTGCTATATTTTGGAAGAGTTTGAGAAGGATAGGTGTTAGCTCTTCTCTAAATGTTTGATAGAATTTGCCTGTGAAGCCATCTGGTCCTGGGTTTTTGTTTCTTGGAAGATTTTTAATCACAGTATCAATTTCAGTGCTTGTGATTGGTCTGTTCATATTTTCTATTTCTTCCTGATTCAGTCTTGGCAGGTTGTGCATTTCTAAGAATTTGTCCATTTCTTCCAGATTGTCCATTTTATTGGCATAGAGTTGCTTGTAGTATTGTCTCATGATCTTTTGTATTTCTGCAGTGTCAGTTGTTACTTCTCCTTTTTCATTTCTAATTCTATTGATTTGAGACTTCTCCCTTTTTTTCTTGATGAGTCTGGCTAGTGTTTATCTATTTTGTTTATCTTCTCAAAGAACCAGCTTTTGGTTTTATTGATCTTTGCTATTGTTTCCTTCATTTCTTTTTCATTTTTTTCTGATCTGATTTTTATGATTTCTTTCCTTCTGCTAGCTTTGGGGTTTTTTTGTTCTTCTTTCTCTAATTGCTTGAGGTGCAAGGTTAGGTTGTTTGTTCGAGATGTTTCCTGCTTCTTAAGGTGGGCTTGTATTGCTATAAACTTCCCCCTTAGAACTGCTTTTGCTGCATCCCGTAGGTTTTGGGTCATTGTGTCCCCATTGTCATTTGTTTCTAGGTATTCCTTTATTTCCTCTTTGATTTCTTCAGTGATCACTTCATTATTAAGTAGTGTATTGTTTAGCCTCCATGTGTTTGTATTTTTTACAGATCTTTTCCTGTGAGTGATATCTAGTCTCATGGCATTGTGGTCGGAAAAGATACTTGAAACAATTTTAATTTTCTTAAATTTACCAAGGCTTGATTTGTGACCTAAGATATGATCTATCCTGGAGAATGTTCCATGAGCACTTGAGAAAAATGTGTATTCTCTTGTTTTTTGGATGGAGTGTCCTATAAATATCAATTAAGTCCATCTTGTTTAATGTATCATTTAAAGCTTGTGTTTCCTTATTTATTTTCATTTTGGATGATCTGTCCATGGGTGAAAGTGGGGTGTTTAAGTTCCCTACTATGAATGTGTTACTGTCGATTTCCCCTTTTATGGCTGTTAGTATTTGCCTTATGTTTTGAGGTACTCCTATGTTGGGTGCATAAATATTTACAATTGTTATATCTTCTTCTTGGATCGATCCCTTGATCATTATGTAGTGTCCTTCTTTGTCTCTTCTAATAGTCCTTGTTTTAAAATCTATTTTATCTGATATGAGAATTGCTACTCCAGCTTTCTTTTGGTTTCCATTTGCATGGAATAACTTTTTCCATCCCCTTACTTTCAGTCTGTATGTGTCTCTAGGTCTGAAGTGGGTCTCTTGTAGACAGTATATATAAGGGTCTTGTTTTTGTATCCATTCAGCCAATCTGTGTCATTTGGTGGGAGCATTTAGTCCATTTACATTTAAGGTAATTATCAATATCTATGTTCCTATCCCCATTTTCTTAATTGTGTTGGGTTGTTATTGTAGGTCTTTTCCTTCTCTTGTGCTTCTTGTCTAGAGAAGTTCCTTTAGCATTTGCTGTACAGCTGGTTTGGTGGTGCTGAACTCTCTCAGCTTTTGCTTGTCTGTACAGGTTTTAATTTCTCCATCAAATCTGAATGAGATCCTTGCTGAGTAGAGTAGTCTTGGTTGCAGGTTTTACTCCTTCATCATTTTCAATATATCCTGCCACTCCCTTCTGGCTTGTAGGGTTTCTGCTGAGAGATCAGCTGTTAACCTTACGGGGATTCCGTTGTGTGTTATTTGTTGTTTTTCCCTTGCTGCTTTTAATATGCTTTCTTTGTATTTAATTTTTGACAGTTTGATTAATATGTGTCTTGGCTTATTTGTCCTTGGATTTATCCTGTATGGGACTCTCTGTGCTTCCTGGACTTGATTAACTGTTTCCTTTCCCATATTAGGGAAGTTTTCAACTATAATCTCTTCAAATATTTTCTCAGTCCCTTTCTTTTTCTCTTCTTCTTCTGGAACCCCTATAATTCGAATGTTGGTGCATTTAATGTTGTCCCAGAGGTCTCTGAGACTGTCCTCAGTTCTTTTCATTCTTTTTTCTTTATTCTGCTCTGCAGTAGTTATTTCCACTATTTTATCTTCCAGGTCACTTATCCGTTCTTCTGCCTCAGTTATTCTTCTATTGTTCTCATCTAGAGTACTTTAAGTTCATTTATTGTGTTGTTCATCATTGCTTGTTTCATCTTTATTTCTTCTAGGTCCTTGTTAGCTGTTTCTTGCATTTTGTCCATTCTATTTCCAAGATTTTGAATCATCCTTACTGTCATTATTCTGAATTATTTTTCAGGTAGACTGCCTATTTCCTCTTCACTTGTTAGGTCTGGTGCATTTTTATCTTGCTCTTTTATCTGCTGTGTGTTTTTCTGTCTTCTCATTTTGCTTATCTTACTGTGTTTGGGGTCTCCTTTTAGCAGGCTGCAGGTTTGTAGTTCCCGCTGTTTTTGATGTCTGTCTCCTGTGGCTGAGGTTGGTTCAGTGGGTTGTGTAGGCTTCCTGGTGGAGGGGACTAGTGCCTGTGTTGTGGCGGATGAGGCTGGATCTTGTCTCTCTAGTGGGAAGGTTCACATCTGGTGGTGTGTTTAGGGGTGTCTGTGGCCTTATTATGATTTTAGGCAGCCTCTATGCTAATGGGTGGGGTTGTGTTCCTGTTTTGCTAGTTGTTTGACATAGGTTTTCCAGCACTGTAGCTAGCTGGTCGTTGAGTGAAGCTGGTGTTAAGATGGAGGTTTCTGGGAGATTTTCGCCATTTGATATTATGTGGAGCTGGGAGGTCTCTTGTTGACCAGTGTCCTGAAGTTGGCTCTCCTACCTCAGAGGCAGAGCCCTGACTCCTGGCTGGAGCACCAAGAGCCTTTCATTCACATGGCTCAGAATAAAAGGGAGAAAAATTAGAGAGAATTAGCAGAAGTATGAAGAAAGAAAGAAAGAAAAAAGCAAAGAAGGAAAGAAGGCAAGAAGGAAAGAAAGGAGTGAGGGAGTGAGGGAGGAAGGAAGGAAGGATGGAAGGAAGAAAAAAGACAGAAAGAAAGAAGATACAGTAAAATAAAATAAAGTATAATAAATTTATTGAATTAAAAAGGTAAATATTTAGAAAAAAATAAAGGGGCGGATAGAACCTTAGGACAAATGTTGGAAGCAAAGCTATACAGACAATGTCTTACACAGAAGCATACACATACACCCTCACAAAAAGAGGTAAAGGGGAAAAAATCATAAATCTTGCTCTCAGAGACGACCTCCTCAATTTGGGATGATTCGTTGTCTAAAGAAGGGAAGGAAGGAAGGAAGGAAAGAAAGAAAGAAAGAAAGAAAGAAAGAAAGAAAGAAAGAAAGAAAGAAAGAAAGAAAGAAAGAAAGAAAGAAAGAAAGAAAGAAAGAAAATGAAAGAAAGAAAGAAAGAAAGAAAGAAAGAAAGAAAGAAAGAAAGAAAGAAAGAAAAGTATAATACAGTTATTAAAATTAAAATTAATTATTAAGGAAAAATATTTTAAAAAATGGACGGATAGAACCCTAGGACAAATGGTAGAAGCAAAACTATACAGACAAGATCTCACACAGAAGCATACACATACACATTCACAAAAATAGGAAAAGGGGAAAAAATCATAGATCTTGCTCTTGAAGCCCACCTCCTCAATTTGGGATGACTCGTTGTCTATTCATGTATTCCACAGATGCAGGGTACATCAAGTTGTTTGTGGTGCTTTAATCCGTTGTTTCTGAGGCTGCTGGGAGAGATTTCCCTTTCTCTTCTTTGTTCTCACAGCTCACAGGGTCTCAGCTTTGGATTTGGCCCTGCCTCTGTGTGTAGGTCGCTGGAGGGCGTCTGTTTTTTTGCTCAGACAGGACGGGGTTAAAGGAGCCACTGATTCGGGGGCTCTGGCCCACTCAGGCTGGGGGGAGGGAGGGGCACTGCGTGCAGGGTGGGCCTGCGGCAGCAGAGGCTGGCATCACATTGCACCAGCCTGAGACCCGCCGTGCGTTCTCCTGGGGAAGTTGTCCCTAGATCCTTGGAACCTGGCAGTGGCGGGCTGCACAGGCTCCGTGGAAGAGGGGTGTGGATAGTGACCTGTGCTCGCACACAGGTCCCTTGGTGGTGGCAGCAGCAGCCTTAGCGTCTCCTGCCCGTCCCTGTGGTCCATGATTTTAGCTGCGGCTCACACCCGTCTCTGGAGTTCCTTTAAGCAGCGCTCTTAAACCCCTCTCCCCTCGTGCCCCAGGAAACAAAGAGGGAAGAAAAAGTCTCTTGCCTCTTTTGCAGGTGCAGACTTTTCCCCGGACTCTCTCTCAGCTAGCCTTGGTGCACTAACCCCTTCAGGCTATGTTCAAGCCACCAACCCCAGTCCTCTCCCTGTGCTCCAACCGAAACCCTAGCCTCAGCTCACAGCCCCATCCACCCCGGCGGGTGAGCAGACAAGCCTCTCGGGCTGGTGAGTGCCAGTCAGCACCGATCCTCTGTGTGGGAATCTCCCCGCTTTGCCCTCTGCACGCCTGTTGCTGTGCACTCTTCCACGGCTCCGAAGCTCCCCCCTCCACCTCCCGCAGTCTCCGCCCGTGAAGGGGCTTCCTAGTGTGTGGAAACTTCTCCTCCTTCACAACTCCCTCCCACTGGTGCAGGTGCCATCCCTATTGTTTTGTCTCTGTTTTTTCTTTTGCCCTACCCAGGTACGTGGGGAGTTTCTTGCCTTTTGGGAGGTCTGAGGTCTTAAGCCAGCCTTCAATAGGTGTTCTGTAGGAGTTGTTCCACGTGTAAATGTATTTCTGGTGTATCTGTGGGGAGGAAGGTGATCTCCGTGTCTTACTCTTCCGCCATCTTCAAGGTCCCCCCTGTTGGAAGGTTTTTAATCACAGTTTTAATTTCAGTGCTTATGATTTGTCTATTCATATATTCTATTTCTTCCTGGTTCAGTCTCAGCAGGTTGTGCATTTCTAAGAATTTGTCCATTTCTTCCAGGTTTTCCTTTTTATTGGCTTAGAGTTGTTTTTAGTATTCTCTTGTGATTCTTTGTATTCCTGCATTGTCAGTTGTTACTTCTCCTTTTCATTTCTAATTCTATTTATATGAGTCTTGTCCCTTTTTTTCTTAATTAGTTGGGCTAATGCTTTATCAATTTTGTTTATCTTCTCAAAGAATCAGCTTTTAGGTTTATTGATCTCTGCTATCTTTTCCTTTATTTCTTTTTCTTTTATTTCTGATATGATCTTTATGATTTCTTCCCTTCTGCTAACTTCGGGTTTTCTTGTGCTTTTTTCTCTAATTGTTTTAGGTGCAATGTTACGTTGCTTATTTAAGATCTTTCCTATTTCTTAAGGTAGGATTATATTGCTATAAATTTCCCTCTTAGAACTGCTTTTGCTTCATCCCATAGGCTTTGGTTCGTCATGTCTCCATTGTCATTTGTTTCTAGGTATTTTTTGATTTATTCTGTGACTTCTTCAGTGATCACTTGGTTATTAAGTAGTTTATTGTTTAGCCTCCATGTGTTTGTATTTTTTCAAATCTTTTCCTGTAATTGATATCTAGTCTCATGGCGTTTTTGTTGGAAAGGGTACTTGATATGATTTCAATTTTCGTAAATTTACCAAGGCTTGATTTGTGACACAAGATATGACCTATCCAGGAGAATGTTCCATAAGCACTTGAGAAAAATATGTATTTTGTTGTTTCTGTATGGAATGTCCTATAAATATCAATTAAGTCCATCTTGTTTAATGTGTCATTTAAAGCTTGTGTTTCCTTATTTATTTTCATTTTACATGATCTGTCCATTGGTGAAAGTGGGGTGTTAAAGTCCACTATAATGATTGTGTTACTGTCGATTTCACCTTTTATGGATGTTAGTATTTGCCTTATGTATTGAGGTGCTCCTATGTTGGGTGCATAAATATTTACAATTGTTATATCTTCTTCTTGGACTGATCACTTGATCATTATGTAGTGTCCTTCTTTGTCTCTTCTAATAGGCTTTATTTTAAAGTCTATTTTTTCTGATATGGGAATTGCTCCACCAGCTTTCTTTAATTTCCACTTGCATGGAATATCTTTATCCATCCCCTCACTTTCAGTCTGTATTTGTCCTTACTTCTGAAGTTGGTCTCTTACAGAGCATATATATGGGTCTTGTTTTTGTATCTATTCAGACAGTCTGTGTGTTTTTGTGGGAGCATTTAATCCATTTTTATTTAAGGTAATTATTGATATGTATGTTCCTATTGCCATTTTCTTAATTGTTTTGGGATTGTTATTGTAGGTTTTTTCCTTCTCTTGTGTTTCTTGCCTAGAGAATTCCCTTTAACATTTGTTGTAAATCTGCTTTGGTGGTGCTGAACTCTCTCAGCTTTTGCTTCTCTGTAAAGATTTTAATTTTTCCATCAAATCTGAATGAGATCCTTGCTGGGTAGAGTAATTTTGGTTGTAGGCTTTTATTCTTGATCAGTTTAAATATGTCCTGACACTCTCTTCCAGCTTGCAGAGTTTCTGCTGAAAGATAAGCTGTTAACCTTATGGAGATTCCATTGTGGGTTATTTGTTTTTTTTTCCTTTGATGCTTTTAATATATTTTCTTTGTATTTAATTTTTGATAGTTTGATTAATGTGTCTTGGTGTGTTTCTCCTTGGATTTATCCTGTATGGGACTCTCTGTGCTTCCTGGACTTGATTAACTATTTCCTTTCCCATATTAGGGAAGTTTTCAACTATAATCTCTTCAAATATTTTCTCAGTCCCTTTCTTTTTCCCTTCTTCTTCTGGGACCTCTATAATTCTAATGTTGGTGTGCTTATTGTTGTCCCCGAGGTCTCTGAGAGTGTCCTCAGTTGTTTTCATTCTTTTTCCTTTATTCTGCTCTGCAGTAGTTATTTCCACTATTTAATCTTCCAGGTCACTTATCCCTTATTCTGCCTCAGTTATTCTGCTACTGATCCCTTCTAGAGTATTTTTAATTTCGTTTATTGTGTTGTTCATCATTGCTTCCTCTTTAGTTCTTTAGTTCTCCTCTTTAGTTCTCCTAGGTCTTTGTTAATTGTTTCCTGCATTTTCTTTATTCTATTACCAAGATTTTGGATCATCTTTACTATCATTATTCTGAATTCTTTTTCAAGTCAGCTGTGTAATTCCTGTTCATTTGTTAGGTCTGGGGGGGGGGGTTTACCTTGCTCCTTCATCTGCTGTGTGATTTTCTGTCTTCTCATTTTGCTTATCTTACTGTGTTTGAGGTCTCATTTTCCCAGGCTGCATGTTCGTAGGTCCTTTTGTATTTGGTGTCTGTCCCCAGTGGCTAACGTTTGTTCAATGGGCTGTGTAGGCTTTCTGGTGGAGAGGACTAGTGCTTGTGTTCTGGTGGATGAGGCTGGATCTTGTCTTTCTTACGGACAGTTCCACGTCTGTGGTGTGTTACAGTGTGGTGTCTGTGGCCTTATTATGATTTTAGGCACCTTCTCTGCTAATGGATGGGGCTGTGTTCCTGTATTGCTAGTTTTTTGGCATAGCGTGTCCAGCATTACAGCCTGCTGGTCGTTGAGTGAAACTGGGTCTTGGAGTTGAGATGGAGATCTCTGGGAGATTTTTTCTGTTTGATATTTTGCAGAGCTGGGAGGTGTCTTGTGGACCAGTGTCCTGAAGTTGGCTCTCCCACCTCAGATGCACAGCACTGACTTTGGCTGGAGCACCAAGAACCTTTCATCCACATGGCTCAGAATAAAAGGGAGAAAAAATAGAATGAAGGAAAGGAAGAGGATAAAATAAAATAAAATAAGATAAAATAAAATAAAGTTATTAAAATTAGAAATAATTATTACAAAAAAAAATTTAAAAAGTAAAATGAATCCAAAACAGATGGACAGAACCCTAGGACTAATGGTGAAAGCAAAGCTATGCAGACAAAATCTCACAGAGAAGCATATACATACACACTCACATAAAGGGGAAAAGGGAAAAAAATAATATATCTTGCTCCCAAAGTCCACCTCCTCAATTTGGGATTGTTTGTTTTCTATTCAGGTATTCCACAGATGCAGGGTACATCAAGTTGATTGTGGAGCTTTAATCCACTGCTTCTGAGGCTGGTGGGAGAAATTTCCCTTTCTCTTCCTTGTTCACACAGCTCCTGGTGTTCAGCTTTGGATTTGGCCCAGCATCTGCTTACAGGTGGCCTGAGGGCCAATGTTCTTCACTCAGACTGGACGGCGTTAAAGGAGCAGCTGATTTGGCGGCCCTTGTTCACTCAGGCCTGGGGAAGGAAGCAGTACAGATGCGGCATGAGCCTGCGGTGGCAGAGGCCAGCCTGACGTTGCAGTAGCCTGATGCGTGCCATGCGTTCTCCCAGGGAAGTTGTCCCTGGATCACAGGACCCTGGCAATGGTGGGCTGCTCAGGCTTCTGTGAGAGGAGGTGTAGGTAGTGACCTGTGCTTGCACAGAGGCTTCTTGTTGGGTGCAGCAGCAGCCCTAGTGTCTCATGCCTGTCCCTCATGTCCGCACTGATTCCTGTGGTTTGTGCCCATCTCTGGAGCTCCTTTAAGTGGCACTGTTAATCCCCTGTCATCGCACACCAGGAAACAAAGAGGGAAGAAAATGTGTCTTGCCTCTTCGGCAGGTCCAGACATTTTCCCGGACTCCCTCCCAGCTATCCGTGGAACACTAGTCCCCTTCAGGCTATGTTCATGCCTCCAACCCCAGTCCTCTCCCCGCACTCCGACCAAAGCCCAAGCCTCAGCTCTCAGCCCCACCGTCCCAGCTGGTGGGCAGACACACCTCTCGGGCTGGTGAGTGCTGGTTGGCACTGATCCTTTGTGCAGGAATCTCTCCACTTTGCCCTCTGCACCCCTGTTGCTGCACTCTCCTCTGTGGCTCTAAAGCTTTGCCCCTCTACCACCCACAGTCTCCGCCCGTGAAGGGGCTTCCTAGTGTGTGGAAACCTTTTCTCCTTCACAGCTCCCTCTCACTGGTGCAGGTTCTGTCCCTATTGTCTCTGTTTTTTCTTTTGCCCTACCCAGTTACGTGGGGAGTTTCTTGCCTTTTGGGAGGTCAGAGTTCTTCTGCCAAACTTCAGTAGGTGTTCTATAGGAACTTTTTCACATGTAGATGTATTTCTGATGTATTTGTGAGGAGGAAGGTGATCTCTGTGTCTTACTCTTCCGCCATCTTCTCAAATCTCCTGGTGTATAATTTTTTAATATGCTGCTGGATTCAGCTTGCTAGTATTTTGTTGAGGACTTTTGTATCTATGTTCATCAGTGACATTGGTCTGTAGTTTTCTTTTTTCGTGACATATTTGTCTTGTTTTGGTAGTAGGTTGATGCTGGCCTCATAGAATGAGTTTGGGAATATTCCTCCCTCTGTTATGTTTTGGAAGAGTTTGAGAATGATTCGTGATTGCTCTTCTCAAAATGTTTGATAGACTTCACCTGTGAAGCCATCTCGTCCTGGGCTTTTGTTTGTTGGAAAAATCTTAATCACAGTTTCAATTTCAATGCTTGTTATTTGTCTGTTTATATTTTCTATTTCATCCTGGTTCAGTTTCAGAAGGTTGTGCTTTTCTAAGAATGTGTCCATTTCCTCTAGGTTGTCAATCTTATTGGCATAAAATTGCTTGTATTAATCTCTCATGATCCTTTGTATTTCTGCAGTGTCAGTTGTTACTTCTCCTTTTTCATTTCTAATTCTATTAATTTGAGTCTTCTCCCTTTTTTTTTTAATGAGTCTGGCTAATGGTGTCACAATTTTGTTTATGTTCTGAAAGAACCAGCTTTTAATTTTATTGATCTTTGCTATTGTTTGCTTCATTTCTTTTTTTTTTTATTTCTGACCTGACCTTTATGATTTCTTTTCTTAGGCTAAAACTGGGTGTTTTTCATTCTACTTTCTCCAATTGCTTTAGGTATAAGTTTAGGTTGTTTATTTGAGTTTTTTCATATTTCTTGAGGTAGGATGTTTTTGCTGTAAACTTCCCTCTTACAACTGCTTTTGCTGCTTCCCATTGGTTTTGTGTCATCAAATTTTCATTGTTATTTGTTTCTAGACATTTTTAATTTCCTGTTTGATTTCTGCAGTGATCTCTTGGTTATTTAATAGTGTATTGTTTATTCTCCATTTGTTTGTATTTTTTACAGATTTTTTCCTGTAATTGATATGTAGTCTCATAGCATTGTGGTTGGAAAATATATTTGATATAATTTCAATTTTCATAAATTTACCAAGGCTTGATTTGTGACCCAAGATATTATCTATCCTGGAGAATATTCCATGAGCATTTGAGAAGAAAGTGTATTGTGTTGTTTTTGGATGGAATGTCCTATAAATATCAATTAAGACCTTTTTGTTAATGTATCATTTAAAGCTTGTTTTCCTCATTTATTTTCATTTTGGATGAACTTTCCATTCGTGAAAGTGGGAGGTTAACTTCCCTACTATTACTGTGTTACTGACAATTTCCCCTTTTATGTCTGTTATCATTTGCCTCATGTATTGAGGTGTTCCTTTGTTGGGTGCATAAGTATTTTCAATTGTTATATCTTCTTCTTGCATTGATCCCTTGATCATTATGTAGTGTCCTTCTTTGTCTGTTGTAATAGCCTTTATTTTAAAGCCTATTTTGTCTGATATGAGAATTGCTACTCCAGCTTTCTGTTGATTTCCATTTGCATGAAGTATCACTTTCTATCTCCTCACTTTCAGTCTGTATGTGTCCCTAGGTCTGAAGTGAGTCTCTTTTTGACAACATATATACACGTCTTGTTTTGTATCCATTCAGCCAGTCTATGTCTTTTGGATGGAACATTTAATACATTTAAATGTAAGGTAATTATCAATATGCCTGTTCCTATTACCATTTTGTATTGTTTTTTTTATTGTAGGTGTTTTCCTTTTCTTGTGTTTCCTGCCTAGATAAGTTCCTTTAACATTTGTTGTAAAGTTGGTTTGTGATGCTGAATTCTCTTCTTTTGATTGTCTGTAAAGGTTTTAATTTCTCTGTCGAATCTGAATGAGATCCTTGCTGGGTAGAGTAATCTTTGTTGTAGGTTTTTCCCTTTCATCACTTTAAATATGTCCTGACACTCCCTTCTGCCTTGAAGAGTTTCTGTTGAACGGTCAGCTGTTAACCTTATGGGGATTCCCTTGTATATTATTTGTTGCTTTTCCCTTTCTACTTTTAATATTTTTTCTTTGTGTTTAATTTTTGATAGTTTGATTCATATGTGTCTTTGCATGTTTCTCCTTGGATTTTTCCTGTATGGGACTCTCTGTTTTTCTGGGACTTGATTGGCTATTTCCTTTCCCATATTAAGGAGGTTTTCAACTATAACCTCTTCAAATATTTTCTCAATCCCTTTATTTTTCTCTTCTTCTGGGACCCTGATAATTTGAATATTGGTGTGTTTCATGTTGTCTCAGAAGTCTCTGAGACTGTCCTCAATTATTTTCATTCTTTTTTTTTTTATTCTGGTCTGCCATAGTTATGTCCACTATTTTATCTTCCAGGTCACTTGTCTGTTCTTCTGCTTCAGTTATTCTGCTATTGATTCCTTCTAGATAATTTTTAATTTCATTTATTGTGTTGCTCATCATTGTTTGTTTGTTCTTTAGTTCTACTAGGTTCTTGTTAAACGTTTCTTTTATTTCTTCTATTTCCATGATTTTGGATCATCTTACTCTCATATTACTCTCTGAATTCTTTTTCAGGTAGACTGCCTATTTCCTCTTCATTTCTTTTGTCTGGTGAGTTGTTACCTCACTCCTTCATCTGCTGTATATTTCTCTGTCTTCTCATTTTGCTTAACTCTCTGTGTTTGTTGTCTTCTTTTTGCAGGCTTCTTGTTCATATTTCCCATTGTTTTTGGTGTCTGTCTTCGGTGGGTATGTTTGATTCAGTGGGTTGTTTAGGCTTCCTTGTGGAGGGGACTGGTGCTGATGTTCTGGTGGATGAGGCTGGATGTTTTCTTTCTTTTGGGCAAAACCAAGTCTAGTGTTGTGTTTTGTGTGTCTGTGAACTTTTTTATGATTTTAGCCCGCCTCTCTACTAATGGGTCGGGTTGTGTTACTGTCTTGCTAATTGTTTGGCATAGGGTGTCCAGCACTCTATCTTGCTTGTCGTTGAGTGGAGCTGGGTCTTACTTAGCATTGAGATGCAGATCTCTGGGAGAGCTTTCAATATTTGATATTACATGGAGCCAGGAGGTCTGTCATTGACCAATGTCCTGAACTCGGCTCTCCCACATCAGAGCCTCAGGCCTGACACCAGGCCAGAGCACCAAGACCCTGTCAGGATCATGTCTCAGAAGAAAAAGAAGAAAAAAAAGAGAGGAAGAAAGAAGACAAAAATAAAATCAATAAAGTTTTTAAAATAAAAAAATTAATCAAAATAAAAGAATAAAAAAGTAATAAAAAAAGAAAGAAGAGAGCAACCAAATTAAAGAAACAAATCCACCAGTGATAACAAGTGCTAAAACTACAGTAATAAAATAAATATATAAATAAAGGACAGACAGAACCCTAGGACAATTGGTAAAAGCAAGGCTGTATAAACAAATCACAGAAAAAAGCATACACCTACACAGTCACAGAAAGAAAAAAAAGGAATATATATATATATATATATATATTGAATAGAACAACCAAATTAATAAACAATTCTCCCAATGATAATAAGCTCTAAATAGTAAACTAAGATAAACATAAAACCTAAAACAAATTAGATTCAGAAAGCAAACCCCAAGTGTACAGTTTCTCCCGAATCCACCAGCTCAATTTTGGGATGATTCTTTGTCTATTCAGTTTTTCCACAGATGCAGGTTAGATCAAGTTGATTGTGGAGATTTAATCCACTGCTCCTAAGGCTTCTGGGAGAAATTTCTCTTTCTCTTATTTGTTTGCACATCTCCTGGTGTTCAGCTTTGGATTTAGCCCTGCATCTACGTGTAGGTCACCTGAGGGTTTCTCTTCCCCACCCAGCTGGACAGTGTTAAAATACCAGCTGATTCATGGGCTCTGGCTCACTCAGGGTAGGAGGAGGAAGGGGTATGGAATGTGGGTGAGAATGTGGTGGCAGAGGCTGGTGTGATGTTGCAAAAGCTTCAGGCACACCATGTATTCTCCTTGGGTGGTTGTTCTGGGATCACAGGACCCTGGCAGTGGCAGGCTGCACAGTCTCCCTATAGGGGAGGTATGGGTAATGACCTGTGCTTGAACACAGGCTTCTTGGATGCAGCAGAAGACTTAGCACTTCATGCCCATCTCTGATATCTGTACTTATAGCCACAGCTCACTCCCTTCTATGGAGCTCATTTAGGTTGTACTCTGAATCCCCTCACCTTGCACACCCCAAAGTAATGGTCTCTTGCCTCTTAGGCAGTTCAAGACTATTTCCCAGACTCCCTCCTGAGTAGCTCTGGTGCGCTAGACACCTTCAGACTCTGTCCACTCAGCCAACCCCAGTCTTCTCCCTGGGATCTGACCTCTGAAGCCAGAACCTCAGCTCCCAGCCCCCACCTATTCCAGCGTGTGAGCTGACAAGCCTCTCAGGCTGTTGAGTGATGGTGGGTACCAATCCTCTATGTGGGAATCTTTCCACTTTGCCCTCTGCCCCCCTGATGCTGTGCTCTCCTCCATGGCTCCACGGCTTCTCCCCTGCCGACCCCCATCTCCACCAGTGAAGGGGCTTCCTAATGTGTGGAAACTTTTCCTCCTTCACAGCTCCCTTTCAGAGGTGCAGGTCTGATCCCTATTCTTTTTTCTTTTTCTTTTTTCTTTTGCCCTACCCAGGTACATTGGGAGTTTCTTGCATTTTAGGAAGTCTGAAGTCTTCTGTCAGCATTCAGTAGGTGTTCTGTAGGAGTTGTTCCACATGTAGATGTAGTTTTGATGTATTTGTGGGGAGAAAGGTAATGTCCACATTTTACTCTTCACCATCTTGAAGGTCCCCCGAAGTCCTACTCTTTAAATATGCTAATGTAACACTGAGAATAACAGAGGCCAGAGGCTTCCATTTTTCATTATGATTGAAGAACCTATATTAGAATGACCCTTCTAATTAGAATAACTAAACTCTTTGGAAAAAAATTTCAAATACATAAAGCTACTTTTTCAAAGTCATCAGAAAGTAAATAAGGCAGCCAAAACACAAAAGACCAAGATCCGAGGGACAAGGGGAAAACAGTGAAGACAGTCTGACTTTCTCTATCACTTTTCTCTTCACAGAATTTATTGATTTCTAGATAAGCATGAACTAAATTTTGAATAGACTGATACATCACAAAACTTTTGACAATTTAATAGGTCTTGAGAGACAAAAAATATTTAGGACAACCCAGGCAGCCAAAATTTGAAGCAGTATACTTTTAAGATATTAATATTTCATTAGATGGTTTAACAGCAGTTTAAGCAAAGCATAAAACAGGATTAGTGTCCTGGAAGATAGGTCAGTACACTAGGTTGTGCTGTATATATTAACACACAAAGAGAAAAAGATCATGCAAAAGACCTAAAGAACATTAGAGACATGGGCATGGTACCTAAAAATGTAACATGTATGTAATTGGAGTGCAGGCAAGAGAGCAACAGTGTTGTTGAAGTAATACCAGAAGTACATTTCTAAATACTTATGTAAATGGGAAATTTTCAAAACTAATTTTTTTTACAATACACACAATCAAGAAGCACTTCAAACACCAATCAAGAGAAATATGAAAAAAACACTCTTAAAAACATCTTAGTGAAACTGATGAAAAGCAAGTAAAATGACAAATTGATTAAAATAATCAGAATAATTAACACATTACTTTCAAAGGAACAAAAACAATAAGATATTTCAAAGAAAACAGTGGAGGACAGAAATAGAATGATATCTTTAAAGAAAGAAAAAAGCCAATCAAGAATTCTATATCCATGGGCCTCCCTGGTGGCACAGTGGTTGAGAGTCCACCTGCCGATGCAGGGTACATGGGTTAGTGCCCTGGTCCAGGAAGATCCCACATGCCGTGGAGTGGCTAGGCCCATGAGCCATGGCCGCTTAGCCTGAGCATCTGGAGCCTGTGCTCCACAATGGGAGAGGCCACAACAGTGAGAGGCCCGCATAACGCAAAAAAATAAATAAATAAAAATAAAAAAAGAATTCTATATCCAGCAAAAAAAAAAAAAATTAAAAATAAAGTTTAAACAAAGATATTTTAAGTTAAACAAAAACTGACATAATCTATTGCCAACAGATTTACACCACATAGAAAGCTAAACAAAGTTTCTCAAACCTAAAAAACAAAACAAACAAACCAAAAAAAAATCTTGGTTTGAAGCATGAAAAAACATGAAAGAGTAAAGAACACTGAAAATATAAATAATTAATTAAATATCTTGGTGGCATAAGACCACCTTCCTTTTTGTCAAATTTCTCAAAGAAATACTTGGGCACTCACCTACAAAGTACCTCTTTGGGAGTAGTAAGATCGAGCACAATGCACTAAAAGATCCATGAGGAATCTTGCATAGCTGTGCACCCAGCAATATGCAGATAAACCTCAATAAGTGCTGCAGAACCTGCAGGAGAAAGAAAACCTGCCTCAACCCCTCTCAGCCACAGACAGAGTGCTCACTTGGGCAGACACCCACAAAGAAGAAGAACTGTAAAAATCTAGCCTTACTGAGGGGATATTTCAGCATGATATTGGAGAGAAAAAAATCCTGTGTGAAAACATTAGACAGGGTAAGAGAAACTTTGTCAACACTGGCCAATTCCTAAGGTGAAAAAATGCAAGGTTATAATTGCCAGCAGCAACCAATCCACCAGGGAAAATGTGAGTGATGGGTGAGTGCCAAGCTACCGCAGTTGAGTGGGATGCTGCTGAAGAAACCCATTTCACTCCAGCAGCATCCAGAGTGCTGAACTGGTACTTTCATGACTAGGGAAAAGACAGAGATTGGGAAAGTGACAGATAAGAATATCAAAGGGAATTAAAAGGATGTGGTTACTGTTCACACTGTCAGCTTAAAATGAACTGTTTTATCTATAAGATTTTTTTATGTAAGCCTAATGATAACCACAAAGCAAAAACCTAGAGTAGATTCTAAAAGATAAGGAAAGGGGAATCAGAGTATATCATCATAAAAACTCACAAATGTACAAAGATAGCCAGTAATGGGAAAAAAATGAACAATAGAATTACATAACAATGAGAAAGTAATTAATAAGGTGGCATTAGTAAGTCCTTATATATCAATTATTACTCTGATTATAAATGTATTGAATTCAACATTCAAAGGACACAGAGTGGCTAGATGGATTTAACAAACAAAGAAACAAACAATAAACACTCAACAATATGCTGCCTATAAGAGACTCACTTCAGATTTAAGTGCACTCATAGTTTCAAAGGGATGGAAAATATATTCCATTGAAGTGGAAATGTAAAGAAAGTGGGCATAGCTATTCTTATGTCTTACAAAATATACTCTATGCAAAAAATGATAACAAGAGACAAAAATGGTCATTACATAATGATAAGGAGGTCAATTCATCAAGAATATAAAAAAATTGTCTATATTTACACTCAATATGGAGTACCTCAAAATATTAAGCAAATACTAATAGGTCTGAAAGGAGAAATAGACAATAATACATTAATGGCAGGGAACTTCAATATAGCACTTTCAGCAGTTATAGCTAATCCAGGCAGAAATCATAAAGGAAATTTTGTACCTGAACTATACATTAGACAAATTAGACCTAACAGACATTTATAGAACATTCCATCCAACAGCAGTAGAATACACATTCCTCTATAGTGTACATGGACCAGTCTCCAGGATTGAACATATGATAGGCCATGAAAGAAATCTTAGCAAAATAAGAAAATTAAAATCATACCAAGTATCTTTTCTGATCACAATGGTACAAAGCTAGAAATCAACAAGAGAAAAATCTAGAAAATTTAGTAGTACGTGGAAACTAAACAACACACTCCTGAACAAATGTGTCAGAAGAAATAAAAAGGGGAATGAAAACATATTTCAAAAAGGGTGAATATTGAAACACAACACACTAAAACCTATAGAATGCTGCAAAAGCAGCTCTGAAAGGGAAGATTGCAGCAGTAAACACCTACACTAAGAAAAAAGATCTTAAATAAATAGCCTACACCCGCAGGAGCTAGAAGTAACAGGCTACACCTCCAGGAACTAGAAAATAATATAGACCAAACTAAAGCCAAAGTTAATAGAGTGAATGAAATAACAAAGATCAGAACAGAAGAAAATAATATAATGATGAGAAAATACAATCGAAAAGGTCCCCCAAAATAAGAGGTGGTATTTCAAAAAAATAAACAAAATTGACAAAACTTTTAGACTAAGAAAAAAAGAGAGAAGACTCCAATAAAATCTGAAATGAAAGGGGACATTAAAACTGATACTACAGAAATAAATAGGGCCATAAGAAAGTACTATGAACAATTATCTGACTTATATGTCAAGAAATTGGATAAACTAGAGGAAATGGATAAATTCCTAGAAATGGACAACCTACCAAGAGGAAAATTGAAATCTGAACAGACCAATAAGAAGTAGGAGAGTTAATCATTAATCAAAACACTATCAAAACAGAAAAGCCCGGGACCAGGTGTCTTCACCAGCTGCCAAACATTTAAAGATGAATTAATACCAGTCCTTTTCAAATTCTTCCAAAAATTTGAAGAGGAGCAAACACTTGTAAACTCATTTTACAAGGCCAGTATTACCCTGATACCAAACCAGATAAGGACACTGAGAAAAAAACAAAACAAAAACTATAGACTGATATACCTAATGAATATAGATGAAAAGTTCTCAGCAAAATGTTGGCAAAGTCAATTCAACAATACATGAAAAGAATCATACACCATAACCAAGTGGGATTTATCCCTGGAATGCATGGTGGTTCAACATATATAAATCAATAAATGTTATACACCAAATTAATAGATTAAAAGATGACTATATGATCATTCCAATAGATGCAGAAAAAGCATTAGACAAAAATAACATCCTTTCATGATAAAAATTCTCACCAAATTTGTTTTAAATGGAACAACCTCAACATAATAAAGGTGATATATGACAAACCCAGAGCTGACATCATAGTCAATGATGAAAAATAAAAGCTTTTCCTCTAATATGAGGAATAAGACAAGGGTGTCCACACTCACTATTCTTATGCAACATAATACTGGTATTTCTACCTCAAGCAAGCATCAAGACAGAAAAATAAAACTCCTCCAAATTGGAGAGGAAAAAGTAAAATAGTTATTTGCAGGAGATGTGACTTTACATATAGCAAATCCTAAAAACTTAACCAATAAGCTATAGGAATTAATCAATGAAGTCAGGAAAGTTACAGAATATAAAATAAACAGAGAAAATCAGTTGTGTTTCTATACACCAAAAATAAAATATCTTGAAAAGAAATTAAGTATCCCATTTGCAATATCATCAAAAACAAACAAAAATACTGAGAAATGAATTCAACCAAACAAGTTAAAAAGCTATAAAATAAAAACTACAAGACTTTGATGAAAGAAATTGAAGACACAAACAAATGGAAATTTATTTGAGTTTATGTATTGAAATATTTACTATTGTTAAAATGTCCACACTATCCAAAGCCAACAATAAATTCAATGCAGTCCCTATAAAAATTACAATGATTTTTCACAGAAATAGAAAAAAAAATCCTGAAATTTGTGTGGAACCTCAAAAGATGCCAAATGGCCAAACCAATCATGAGAAAGAAGAATAAAGCCAGAGACATCTCATTTCCTGATTTCAAACTATACTAAAATGCTATAATAATTAAAAGAGTATGTTACTGGCATGAAGATGGAAACATACACCAATATAACAGAATGGAGAGCCTAGAAATAACCTTCCACTTATATATGGTCAGCTAATATTTTGACAAGGTTGCCAACAACACTCAATGGGAAAAGGATCATCTCTTGATCAAATGGTGCTGGAAAACTGGATAACCACATGCAAAAAAAAAAAAAAAAAGAAAAGAAAAGAAAGAGAGACAGAAATTAGACCTCTTTCTTATATCACTCACAACAATTATCTTGAAATTGATTAAAAACTTACAGATAAGACTTGATATTGCAAAACTCCTAGAAGAAAACATAGGAAAGAAGCTTCTTGACATTGATGTTGGCAATGATTATTTGGATATGACACCAAAAGCATAAGCAACAAAAGCAAAAAATTGACAAGTGGAGCCACTTCAAACTAAAAAGCTTCTACACAACAAAAGAAACCATAAACAAAATGAAAAGTCAACTGTGATATTGTGATTTATAATAAGAAATATATACTTGCTCTTTGTCCCTCTTTCTGACACAGAGCTACTAAAACCCTTCAAATTTACTACGTGATAAGAGAAAAAAAAGTTGTCTTTTGTTGTGTTAATGAGGTAACTTTTGAAAAGTATATCAGGATAGGAGCTGGTCACCAGAGGAACAAAACATGTGATTAGAGGGTTGGGACTTTCTGTAACACCCTCCTGACCTCCAGGGAGGGAAGACAGTTTGGAGGTTTGATTGATCAACAATGTTCAATAATCTAATCAGTCATGCCTATGAAATCATATTTTCATTAAAACCTAAAAGGAAGGGTTTGGAGAGCTTCTGAGTTGGTGAACACATGGAGACACGGAGAATGGCTCACATGGAGAGAGAATTGAAACTCAATGTTCCTTCACACATACATTGCCCTTTGCATTTCTTCCATCTAGCTGTTCCTGACTTATGTCCTCTTACAAAAAAAATGATCTAGTAAATAAAATTTTTACCTGGGTTCTGAGAACTTCTCCTGCAGATTAATTAATCCCAAGGATGAGGTTCTTAGAACCTCTGATCTATAGCTGGTGATTCAAAAGCACAGGTGACAACACAGCCTTGTGCTTGGCTTTGGAAGCTGGGAAAGGAAGTCTTGTAGGGCTGAACCCTCAACCTGTGAAATCTGAAGCTAAACTCCAGGTAGTTAGTTTCAGAATTGAGTTGAATTGGTAGGACACACAGTTGGTGATGCAGAATTGTTTGGAGGTGCAGAAACTGCTTCCCACTTCACATTGGAAATTGGTCCTAAGATCCTTAGTAACCTATACAGAATGGGAGAAAATATTTCCAAATATGTGGAATCCAAAAAAATGGTACAATTGAACTTATCTACAAAACAGAAATAGAGCTACAGATGTAGAAAACAATCTTATGGTTACCAGGGGGAAAAGATAAATTGGGAGACTGGGATTGACATATACACACTACTATATATAAAATAAATAACTAATAAGGACCTACTGTATAGCACAGGGAACTCAACTCAGTACTCTGTAATGACCTATATGAGAAAATAATCTAAAAAAGAGTTGATATATGTATATGTATAACTAATTCACTTTGCTGTACAGCAGAAAGTAACACAACATTGTAAATCAACTATACTCCAATAAAATTTTAAAAAAGAGAGATACAAACTATATGTATAAAATAAATAAGCAACAAGGATGTATTGTACAGAACAGAGAAGTATAGCCATTATTTTCTAATAACTTTAAATGGAGAATACTCTATAAAAATATTCAATCACTATATTGTTCACCCAAAACTAATATAATATTATAAATCTTCTATACTTCAATAAAAAATTAATGCCCCCCACCAAAAAAAAACAAGATATCACCTGAACCCTATTAGAATGGCTAAAATCAGGAAGATAAAACAAGTTTTGGTGAGGATGTGAAGAAAAAGAAACCCTTATGCACTGTTGGTGGGAATGTAAACATTGGTGTAGCCACTATGGAAAACAGTATGGTGGTTCCTAAAAAAAAAAAAGGACCGAATATATGATCCATTAATCCCATTCCTGGGTATATATCCAGAGCAACTGAAAAGAAGATATCAAAAAGATATCTGCACCCCATGTTTATTTCAGTATTATTCACAATAAAAAACATATGGAAACAACTTAAGTGTCAGTGAATGCATGAATGGATAAAGAAGATATGATATATATATACACACAATGGAATATTATTCTGCTATGAAAAAGAAGGAAATCCTACCATTTGTGACAACCATTTGGACCTTGAGGGCATTATGTTTAGTGAGTTAAGCCAGACAGAGAAAGGCAAATATTGTAAGTATAATTTAAATTTATAGAATGTTATATGTAAATTTCATCTCAATAAATATAATTAGATATACATGAATAATAAATTAATATTAATTTTGAAAAGTAGAAATAAATATGCGTTCTGTATTTCAAATATATATGTGTATATATGTGCATATATATACACATACACCTACATATATATAATTAAAATGTATGATAATGATAGCACAAAAGATAGCAAAGGTAAATTGAATTAAAATTCTCCATAGTCCTTGCATCATTTGAAAATGGTAAAAATACTAATTTTTATGTCAAGGATGCATGTTGTAATCTCTGGTGTAATCTCTAAAAATATAATCCAAAAATATGTAACTAATAATATAATAGAGAATAAATGGGGAAAAATAATGATGTTGATGATGATGGTAATAAATTTGATTAATTCAAATGAAGGAAAAAAAGGGTGAAAGCAAGGAACAAAGCACAAATAGGACAAATAGATAATAAATAGTGCATGGTAGATATAAACCAAAATATCATAAATTATATTAAATATAATAAGCTAAATACTCCATTTAAAAGGCAGAGACCCACCTCCTAGAGAAGTGGAAATAAAAACAAAAATAAACAAATGAGACCTAATGAAACTTAAAAGCTTTTTCACAGCAAAGGAAACCATAAACATGATGAAAAGACAACCCTCAGAATGGAAGAAAATATTTGCAAACGAAGCAACTGGCAAAGCATTAATCTACAAAATTTACAAGCAGTTCATGCAGCTCAATTTCAAGAAAACAAACAACCCAATCCAAAAAAGGCAGAAAACCTGAATAAACATTTCTCCCAAGAAGATATACAGATTGCCAACAAACACAAGAAAGGATGATCAGCATCACTAATCATTAGAGAAATGCAAATTAAAACTACAATGAGGTATCACCTCACACAGGTCAGAATAGCCATCAGCAAAAAACCTACAAACAATAAATGCTATAGAGGGTGTGGAGAAAAGGGAACGCTTTTGCACTGCTGGTGGGAATGTAAATTGATACAGCCACTATGGAGAACAGTATGGAGGTTCCTTAAAAAACTAAAAATAGAGCTACCATACGAGCCAGAAATCCAACTACTGGGCATATACCTTGAGAAAACCATAATTCAAAAAGTCATGTACCACAATGTTCACTGCAGCTCTATTTACAATAGCCAGGACATGGAAGAAACCTAAGTATTCATTGACAGCTGAATGGATAAAGAAGATGTGGCACATATATACAATAGAATATTACTTAGCCATAAAAATAAATGAAATTGAGTTATTTGTAGTGAGGTGGATGGACCTAGAGTCTGTCATTCAGAGTGAAGTAAGTCAGAAAGAGAAAAACAAATACTATATGCTAACACATATATATGGAATCTAAAAAAGAAAAAAAAAAGGTTCTGAAGAACCTAGGGGCTGGACAGGAATAAAGATGCAGACATAGAGAATGGACTTGAGGACATGGGGAGTGGGATGGGTAATCTGGGATGATGTGAGAGAGTGGCATGGACATATATACACTACCATATGTAAAATAGATAGCTAGTGGAAAACAGACACATAGCACTGGGAGATCAACTAGGTGCTTTGTGGTCACCTAGAGGGGTGGGATAGGGAGGGTGGGAGGGAGACGCAAGAGGGCAGAGATATGGGGATATATGTATATGTATAGCTGATTCACTTTGTTATAAAGCAGAAACTAACACACCATTGTAAAGCAATTATACTCCAATAAAGATGTTAAAAAATAAAGTAAAATTTTAAAAAATAAAAAGCAGAGAAATCAGACTGCATATAAATCCATATAAACCCACCAAAATATATGCTGCTTCCTGAGGTACATCTTAAGTAATGGACACAGAAAGTTTGAAAACAATGTATGAAAAATTATATACCTTTTACACACTAGCTAGAAGAAAGCTGAACTAGTTTTACTCCACATAAGAAAAAAAAATAAACTTCAACTCAAGAAGTATGACTAGAAAAAAAGTGAAATACCTTATAGAAATAAATAGGTTAATCCACCAGGAAGGTAAAATAATTCTAAATTTGAATGATTCTAATAGCACAGCTTCAAAATCTCTAAATCAAAAGTTGTAAGAATTAGACAAGTAGACAAAAAGATAAATAGACAAATATATTTAACTCCTTTTTCTCAGTAACTGATAGATCGAAAAGATTAAAAATCAATAAGGCATATAAAGGCTTGAATTACATAATAAAAAAATTGGGTTGTATATAAAAAGTACCCAAAAGCTGAAAAAACTGACCATATTCTGGATATTAAAGAAAATTTTAGCCAATTTCAAGGTATAGAAACTATACAAAATATATTCTGTTTCTGAAGAATAATTAAGCTATAAATTAATAATTTTAAAAAGTAATTAGAAAATATCCGTATCACTATAAATGAACCTATTGTTTCAATATAACATTTAGAGCTGACAAGCCCCTAGCAAAACTAATCAAGTAAAATATTAATAAGAATAACAACAACCATAATAGTATCAACAATAGCACCTGCAATGTTAGTTAATGTCCCCTAACACACTTAGTATCTAATATATGCTAGGTTCTATACTAAAAATTTGCATGCATTGTCTTAAGGTTTCTCAACACTGACTACCCATTAGACTCACATAGAGAGCTTTTATAAAGTAATGTTCAGACACCATCTAGACTAATTAAATAATAATAACTGCCAGTGTGTATCAGTCATTCATTGACATTTTTGTAAAAGGCCCTTAGGTGATCTTAATATGCTTCATGAATGAAGAACTGTTGCATTATATCATGCAATCATTGCAGCAAACTTATGAGGCATTGCTGTTATCAATTACTTTATTTTCATAAGAGAAAACTGAGATTAAAAGAGCCTAAATAAAATACTCTGTGTCACACAGTTAGATAATGTAATTATATAGTCAATTATTTTTTTCCAAAGCATAGGAAATGCTATGGTCTCTCCACCTTCTGATAACCACATTGTATTGGAATAGTGGTTTTGAGCTGCTGTACTCCTGGGTTACACCTGGAGTTCCCTGAGTGACAACTAATACTTCTCTGGAGTTTAGGATAAAGGCCATAATTTTAGTTAAATCAAGCCATACCATACACCTAACAAAACTCTCACCAATCCCTCTTCTGTGTACATTTTTGCTGGAATGAAAAATCCCACCAGTTTAATAAAAACTTTCCTGCCAAGGCCCAAGCTATAATTGCACACTCCCTCACTTGCTGCACCATACAGTAAGACTTCTGCAATATGAGCTCCTTGAGGGCAGAGACTACATGTTATTTGCTTTACTATCCCCAGAAGTTAGCTCAGTGCTTGCCACATAGTAGGTACTCAGTAATAGTGAATGAATGAATGAGTGAATAGATGAACAGGGAGGGAGCTTCTCCTATAATTATCAATGACATCAGTCTGACGGCTTCCAACATATTTCTCTACTTATCTTTGATAAATGCGAAATAAGTCAGCCCTACGATTTTTCTCAAGCTCACAGTGAAGGGTTATTATGTTCAAAGGTTAAGTTGTCCTCCTCGACATAGATCTCAACGTTAGGAATGTTTCCCAAACTTCTTCAATTGGCTACTGATTTCTTAGAGCAGCTAATGTCTATTGGATGCTCACTATGTTTCCAGTTATCTTTATCTGAATTCAGCCTCAAAACAGCCCCATGAGGTAGTTACTATTACTATCTTTATTTTACAGATGAGAAAACTGAGTTTAAGAGGTTAAATAATTTGCCCAATATTACCTAAGGGTACAGCCAGATTTATTTCAATTTGAGCATGGCTCCAAGATGTAATTATAGGCTCCATTGCTTCTCAAATAATAATAGCTAAACCTAACATATTCTGAGCACTCATTTTCCAGGCATTCTAAAAGTGCTTCACATATCTGCTTTCCTTTACTTCTCACAAAAAAAAACTATGAGAGATAAATACTGTTATTATCCCCAGTATTTACTAATTAAAAAAATTAGGACTTTACACAGACTTTTTTATGTCTGCAGTGTTTACCCTGCCTACTCTATTTAAATTATTTCTACTCATTTTTCAAGCCATCACTTAAACAGTATCTTCTCAGAGAGGCCAATCCTTGATTCAACCCAAACCCTCAGGTCTAGCTCATCACAGCTATTTTTCTCTCTCATAAACATAAACGCTTATACCTTTTCTTGATGAGACTTAAAAAACTTGAAAATTATTAATTTACATTAATTGGATGGCTCTTTGTTAAATGTTTATGTCCCCTATAGGATAGTAAGTTCCATGGAGGTGCGTACCAGAGGTTTTAATTATTACCCTATATCGAGTGTCTGGCACATAAAAGACAGTCAGAAAATAATGTTGAGTGGTATAAATAAAACCAGGCATTAAACTATAATTCCTGATCACTGAACATATATTCCCAATCACTAGTTAACTAAAACCTCTCTGTAAATTATCTTCTCAGCCTATGATTACCTCCCAGGAAAATGGGTCTCATACAATTTATTCTTTTAGGTAGAATAATATTTATTTTCATTTTCCTGAGTTACCCTATCTTCAAGCAGCAAAGGAAGCCCTTTTATTCTACTTTAGCAGGATTTGGTTGGGGAAATAATTCTATTTTTTCCTCTCTGTATTCTTTCTGGGTATGTGGACTTTGATCATTTCCCTTATCAACACTCATCTTTCCAGATGGAAGAATTCCAATTATTTAAATTTGTCCTGCTTAAGGTCACTCCTCAGCTTCTCTGTTCCTCTGATCATTTTAGAGTGGTATTTTATTTTGGATCATCTTAATAAATGAACTTAATGATTAAAATGACATTACAATAAATGTTGTCAACAGTAGAATTTTAGATAATTGTGAAAAACATGACAAAACAAAACCAAAAAATCCACTTTGACTACAAAATACATGTTGATTTGTAGCCTTGGTTAGAGTTCTTTTCAGAGTGATGCTATGTCAGTTATCAAAATAACTTTAAAATTTGCTTTTCAATCCATTTCTTAGGCCAGACTTCTGAAATCCAACATTTTCAGTATTTAATATAGTTTGGAATTAATCAATTCCTCATTGTTTCCAAAGTTTACTTTCCAAAAAATGCTAAGTAAGAATTTATAAAGGACATACAAACATTTATCTGATGAGCACAAGGAGATTCGGGTCATCACATTCTAAAAAAGAAATTGCCAGTTTAGTTGGAATTACTGTTTCCTGGTGTTTCAAAGGAAATTTTGAAGCTAAGATGACATTGACAAATTGCCACTATTTATTTTAATGGTGTAATGCAATCTACCAGTAGTTCTACAATCTGAGGTTTTTAGGCAGTTGACCTGACCAACTAATGCAAACAAATTAGCCTCTTGGGTGTCAGCTGTATTCTGTAGTTAATTAAGTATCATAATCTAGCATTATTTGATATATAATCTCTACTATATAAAGCATTTTACTGAATGTGAATGGGAAAATTATAACATGTCTTTGTTAACTTCACTTACAATCATTTCTATAAATTTCATGCTCAAAATATATTTAAAGTTCAAATCAGGCAAAAATATGTAAGCATCATAGTTACTCCCCTAGATACTTATCACAGTCCTTTTCCCAGCCTCAAAAAAGTTTAACTTTGAAGCTCAAGTTTGAGTCCTTGATCTCCATTGCAATATATGTATTTTTGTCTTCCTAGTTAATATTTTATAAATTAATTTCATTCTAAGAAGAAAATCAGTAAACTAAAAGGAAGCTATGAGTGATAACCATTGTTTACTTGTAAGGATAATTTAAAACTGGGACAAAGGCTATTTCTGTAAGAGCATACTAAAGTGACCAAAATTAATTTACATGTATGTATTTTTCCTTCCTACTTGTCAAAAGGCCAATTAGCAAGCAATAACTTGTCTACTGAAGAGTCAGTTCTATTCAGTCCCAGTTATATCTGGCTGCTCAGTGATCAACCTACAAATGAATGATAGAAATGATAATGATGAAAGCCTGAAAATCAATTTTTCAGAGGTCCAGGTTTCAGAATACTTTATGGGACCATGGCTCATTTACAGAACATGTGTTTGACGAGGCTGTTAAGGCCTCTGGATTAACAGATTATGAGGAAAAAAGTAAAGTACTTATGAAGAAAAAAGGAAAGTGTATTGCTTATATGAATCCAACAATATGACTAAACATGTTTGAACCTGTTTTTTTCCTTGATAGTATGTTTTTGCAGAAAATGTGATTATTGATACATGGAAATATTGCTCATTTCTTTAAATATAAATTATTGTACATTGGTATATATGTTTTTATATTGGAATAATAATTGTATTTTTCAGAGCACTTGAATGCTGTAGGATTTTATCTTTTCCACACTTTCATAATTATTCAAATTTGCTTCAACCTGCAATTCAACACAGTTATTAAACAAATACTATGTGCAAATACTTGTGTTAGGAGTGATGGAGGAAAACTTCACGATGTCTAACCAGCAAGAATTCACACACATGTGGGAGGTGGACATGTATATGTACATATATTTAGGTACAACTTTAATATATGGCTACCTTAAAATATTAAACAAATAGACAAAATATTTTATTATTAATTATTGATAGCTTAGTATGTACCAAACAAATTGCTAAGCTTTTTAAAGTGTGTTTCCTCATTTAATCCTCAAAATTACCCTACAAGACAGAGTCTAGTTTTAAGAAGAAACTGACATAGAAAAGTTATATCCAAATCTTTTTTCTCTCTCTCTTTTTTATTAACATCTTTATTGGAGTATAATTGTTTTAAAATGGTGTATTAGTTGCTGCTTTATAACAAAGTGAATCAGTTATACACATACATATGTCCCCATATATCTTCCCTCTCGCATCTCCCTCCCTCCGACCCTCCTTATCCCGCCCCTCTAGGTGGTCACAAACCACTGAACTGATCTCCCTGTGCTATGGGGCTGCTTTGCACTACCTATTTTACATTTGATAGTGTATATATGTCCATGCCATGCTCTCACTTGTTCCAGCTTACACTTCCCCCTCCCATACCCTCAAGTCCAGCTTACACTTCCCCTTCCCGTACCCTCAAGTCCATTCTCTAGACGGTCTGTTTCTTTATTCCCATCTTGCCCCTAGGTTCTTCATTACAATTTCTTTTTTTAGATTCCATATATATGTGTTAGCATATGGTATTTATTTTATTTTTCTGACTTACTTCACTCTGTATGATATACTCTAGGTCCACACACATCACTAGAAAAAAACTCAATTTCATTTCTTTTTATAGCTGAGTAATATTCCATTGTATATATATGCCAAATCTTCTTTATCCACTCATCTGTTGATGGACACTGAGGTTGCTTCCATGTCCTGGTTATTGAAGATAGAGCCACAGTGAACATTTTGGTACATGACCCTTTTTGAATTATGGTATTCTCAGGGTATATGCCCAGTACTGGGATTGCTGGGTCATAGGGTAGTTCTATTTTTAGTTTTTTAAGGAACCTCCATACTGTTCTCCATAGTGGCTTTATCAATTTACATTCCCACCAACAGTGAAACAGGGTTCCATTTTCTCCAAACCCTCTCCAGCATTTATGGTTTGTAGAATTTTTTGATGATGGCCATTCTGACCAGTCTGAGATGATATCACATTATAATTTTGATTTACATTTCTCTAATGATTAATGATGTTGAACATTCTTTAATGTGTTTGTTGGCAATCTGTATATCTTATTTGGACAAACGTCTATTTAGGTCTTCTGCCCATTTATGGATTGGGTTGTTTGTTTTTTTGATATTGAGCTGCATGAGCTGCCTGTAAATTTTGGTGATTAATCCTTTTTCAGTTGCTTCAATTGCAAATATTTTCTCCCATTCTGAGGGTTGTCTTTACATCTTGTTTATAGTTTCCTTTGTTGTGCAAAAGCTTTTAATTTTCATTAGGTCTCATTTGTTATTTTTTGTTTTTATTTCCATTTCTCTAGGAGGTGGGTCAAAAAGGATCTTGCTGTGATTTACGTCATAGAGTGCTCTGCCTATGCTTTCGTCTAAGAGTTTGATAGTGTCTGACCTTACATTTAGATCTTAATTCATTTTGAGTTTATTTTTGTGTATGGTATTAGGGAGTGTTCTAATTTCATCCTGTTACCTGTAGCTGCCCAGTTCTCCCAGCACCACTTATTGAAGAGGCTGTCTTTTCTCCACTGTATATTCTTCCCTCTTTTATCAAAGTTAAGATGACCATATGTGCGTGGGTTTATCTCTGGGCTTTCTATCCTGTTCCATTGATCTATCTCTCTGTTTTTGTGCCAGTACCATACTGTCTTGATTACTATATCTTTGTAGTATAGTCGGAACTCAGGGAGGCTGATTTCTCCAGCTCCATTTTTCTTTCTCAAGATTGCTTTGGCTATTCGGGGTCATTTGTGCTTCCATACTAATAGTGAAATTTTTTGTTCTAGTTCTGTGAAAAGTACCAGTGGTAGTTTGATAAGGATCACATTGAATCTGTAGATTGCTTTGGGTAGTAGACTCATTTTCACAATGTTGACTCTTCCAATCAAAGAACATGGTATATCTCTCCATCTATTTGTATCATCTTTAATTTCTTTCATCAGTGTCTTATAACTTTCTGCATATAGGTCTTTTGTCTCCTAAGGTAGGCTTATTCCTAGATATTTTATTCTTTTTGTTGCAATGATAAATGGGAATGTTTTCTTAATTTCACTTTCAGATTTTCCTTCATTATTGTGTAGGAATGTAAGAGATTTCTGTGCATTGATTTTGTATCCTGCTACTTTACCAAATTCATTGGTTAGCTCTAGTAGTTTTCTGGTAGCATCTTTAGGATTCTCTATGTATAGGATCATGTCATCTGCAAACAGTGACAACTTTACTTCTTCTTTTCTGTTTTGGATTCTTTTTATTTCTTTTTCTTCTCTGATTGCTGTGGCTAACACTTCAAAAACTAAGTTGAATAATAGTGGTGAGATGGGACAAGCTTGTCTTGTTCCTGATCTTAGTGGAAATGGATTCAATTTTTCACCATTGAGGACAATGTTGGCTGTGGGTATGTCATATATGGCCTTTATTATGTTGAGGAAAGTTCCCTCTTTGCCTACTTTTTGGAGGGTTTTATCATAAATTGGTGTTGAATTTTGTCAAAAGCTTTCTCTGCATCTATTGACCTGATCATATGGCTTTTCTCCTTCAATTTGTTAATATGGTGTATCACGTTAATTGATTTGCATATATTGAAGAATCCTTGTATTCCCGGAATAAACCCCACTTGATCCTGTTGTATGATCATTTTAATGTGTTGTTGGATTCTGTTTGCTAGTAGTTTGATAGTAGTTTCTATTTTCATTAGTGATATTGGCCTGTAGTTTTCTTTCTTTGTGACTTCTTTCTCTGGTTTTGGTATCAGTGTGATGGTGGCCTCGTAGAATGTGTTTGGGAGAGTTCCTCCCTCAGCTATGTTTTGGAAGAGTTTGAGAAGGATAGGTGTTAGCTCTTCTCTAAATCTTTGAAGGAATTCACCTGCAAAGCCATCTGGTCCTGGGTTCTGTTTGTTGGAAGATTTTTAATCACACTCTCAATTTCGGTGCTTGTGATTTTTCCCTTTATATTGCCTATTTCTTCCTGGTTCAGTTGTGCATTTCTAAGAATTTGTCCATTTCTTCCAGGTTATCCATTTTATTGGCATAGAGTTGCTTGTAGTAATCTCTCATGATCCTTTGTACTTGTGCAGTGTCAGTTGTTACTTCTCCTTTTTCATTTCTAATTCTATTGATTTTAGTCTTCTCCCTTTTTATCTTGATGAGTCTGGCTAATGGTTTATCAATTTTGTTTATCTTCTCAAAGAACCACCTTTTAGGTTTATTGATCTTTGCTATAATTTCTTTCATTTCTTTTACATTTATTTCTGATCTGATCTTTATGATTTCTTTCCTTCTGCTAACTTTGGGATTTTTTGTCCTTCTTTCTCTAGTTGCTTTGGGTGTAAGGTTAGGCTCTTTATTTGAGATGTTTCTTATTTCTTAAGGTATGATTTTATTGCCATAAGCTTCCCTCTTAGAACTCCTTCTGTTGTACCCCATAGGATTTGGGTTGTAGTGTTTTCATTGTCATTTGTGTCTAGGTATTTTTTGATTTCTTCTTTGATTTCTTCAGTGATCTCTTGGTCATTAAATAGTGTACTGTTTAGCCTCCATGTGTTTGTATTTTTTACAGATCATTTCCTGTTACTGATATCTAGTCTCATTTGTTGTGGTTGGAAAACATACTTTATACAATTTCAATTTTCTTAAATTTACTAAGGCTTGATTTGTAACCCAAGTTATAATCTATCCTGGAGAATGTTCCATGAGCACTTGAGAAGAAAGTGTGTTCTGTTTATTTGTATGAAATGTCCTATAAATATCAATTAAGTCCATGTTGTGTAATGTATCGTTTAAAGCTTGTGTTTCTTTATTTATTTTCATTTTGTATGATCTGTCCATTGGTGAAACTGGGACGTTAAAATCCCCTACCATGATGTTGCTACTGTCAATTTCCCCTTTTATGGCTGCTAGTATTTGCCTTATGTATTGAGGTGCTCCTATGTTGGGTGCCAAAATATTTACAGTTGTTATATCTTCTTCTTGGATTGATCCCTTGATCATTATGTAGTGTCCTTCTTTGTGTCTTGTAAGAGTCTTCGTTTTAAAGTGTGTTTTGTCTGATATGAGAATTGCTACTCCAGCTTTGTTTTGATTTCCATTTGCATGGAATATCTTTTTCCATCCTCTCACTTTCAGTCTGTATGTGCCCCTTGTTTGGAAGTAAGTCTCTTGTAGACCGCAAATATGTGGGTCTTGTTTATGTATCCATTCAGCCAGTCTATATCTTTTCATTGGAGCATTCAATCCATTTAAATTTAAGGTAATTATTGATATGTATGTTCCTATTACCATTTTCTTATTTTTTCTTGGTTTGCTAGTTTAGGTTTTTTTTACTTCTCTTGTGTTTCCTGCCTAGAGAAGTTCCTTTAGCATTTGTTGTAATGCTGGTTTCGTGGTGCTGAATTCTCTTATCTTTTGCTTGTCTGTAAAGATTTTAATTTCTCCATCAAATATGAATGAGATCCTTGCTGGGTAGAGTAATCTTGGTTGTAGGTTTTTCTCCTTCAACAGTTTAAATATGTCCTGCCACTCCCTTCTGGCTTGCAGAGTTTCTGCGGAAAGATCAGCTGTTAACCTTATGGGGATTCCCTTGTGTGTTATTTGTTGTTTTTCCTTTGCTGCTTTTAATATTTTTTCTTTGTATTAATTTTTTGTTAGTTTGATTATTATGTGTTTTGGCATGTTTATCCTTTGATTTATCCTGTGTGGGTCTCTCTCTGCTCCATGGACTTGATTAACTATTTCCTTTTCCTTATTAGGGAAGTTTTCACCTATAACCTCTTCAAATATTTTCTCAGTCCATTTCTCTTTCTCTTCTTCTTCTGGGACCCTTATAATTCGAATGTTAGTGCGTTTAGAGTTGTCCCAGAGATCTGTGAGACTGTCCTCAGTTCTTTTCATTCTTTTTTTCTTTATTCTGCTCTGTGGTAGTTATTCCCACTATTTTATCTTCCAGGTCACTTATCCGTTTTTCTGCCTCAGTTATTTTGCTACTCATCCCTTGTAGATAATTTTTAATTTATTTTATTGTGTTGTTGATCACTGTTTTTTTGCCCTTTAGTTCTTCTAGGTCCTTGGCAAATGTTTCTTTTATTTTCTCTATTCTATTTCCAAGATTTGGATCATCTTTACTATCAATATTCTGAATTCATTTTCAGGTAGACTGCGTATTTCCTCTTCATTTGTTTTGTCTGGTGGGTTTTTGCCTTGCTCCCTCATTTGCTGTGTGTTTCTCTGTCTTCTCATTTTGCTTAACTTACTGTGTTTGGGGTCTCCTTTTTGTAGGCTGCAATTTCATAATTCCTGTTGTTTTTGATGTCTGCCCCCAGTGGCTAAGATTGGTTCAGTGGGTTGTGTAGGCTTCCTCGTGGAGGGGACTAGTTGCCTGTGTTCTGGTGGATGCATCTAGATCTTGCCTTCCTGGTTGGCAGGTCAACATCTGGTGGTGTGTTTTTGGGAATCTGTTGACTTATTATGATTTTAGGCAACCTCTCTGCTAATGGATATGGTTGTGTTCCTGTCTTGCTAGTTGTTTGGCATAGGGTGTCCAGCACTGTAGCTTGCTGGTCGTTGAGTGGAGCTGGGTCTTGGCATTGAGATGTAGATCTCTGGGAGATTTTTGCCTTTTGATATTATGTGGAGCTGGGAGTTCTCTTGTGGACCAGTGTCCTGAACATGGCTTTCCCACCTCAGAGGCACAGCCCTGATGCCTGGCTGGAACACTAAAAGCCTTTCATCCACACGGAAAAAGTGAAAAAAATATATTTTTGTTCCCAATGTCCACCTCCTTAATTTAGGATGATTTGCTGTCTCTTCAGTTATTCCACAGATGCAGGGTACATCAAGTTGATTGTGGAGATTTAATCCGCTGCTCCTGAGGCTGCTGGGATAAGTTTCCCTTTCTCTTCTTTGTTCCCATAGCTCCTGGGTTTCAGCTTTGGATTTGGACCCTCCTCTGCATGTAGGTCCCCTGAGTGCTTCTGTTCTTCTCTCAAACATGATGGGGTTAAAGAAGCAGCTAATTAGGGGGCTCTGCCTCACTGAGGTCATGTGGAGGGAGGCATATGGATTGTGGGTTGAGCCTGTGGTGCCATAGGCCAGTGTGACGTTGCACCAACCTGAGGCATGCCATGTGTTCTCCCAGGATGTTGTCCCTGAATCACGGGACCCTGGCAGTGGTAGGCTGCACAGGCTCCCAGGAGGAGAGGTGTGTATAGTGACGTGGGCTTGCACAGAGGTTTCTTGGTGGTTGCAGCAGCAGCCTTAGCATCTCATGCCCGTCTCTGGGGTCCATGCTGATAGCCATGGCTCACGCCCATCTCTTCAGCCACTTAAGTGGTGCTCTTAATCCTCTCTCCTTGTGCACTAGGAAATAAAAAGGCAAGAAAAAGTCTCTTACCACTTTGACAGCTCCAGACTTTTTCCCGGACTCCCTTCCAGCTAGCTGCGATGCACTACCCCCCTTCAGCCTGTGTTCATGCAGCCAACCCCATTAATCTCCCTGGGATCTGACCTCCGAAGCCCGAGCCTCAGCTCCCAGCCCCCACCCGCCCCGGTGGGTGAGCATACAAGCCTCTCGTCTGGTGAGTGCCGGTTGGCACTGATCCCCTCTGCGAGAATCTCTCCATTTTTCCCTCTGCATCCCTGTTGTTTCACTCTCCTCTGTGGTCTCTGAAGCTTCACCACTCATAATGTGAAGGATTAGAAAAGGAAAGACCCTAGTTGAGATAGTTTACATCACTGTTTCCTCTACGAAGTGGATAATTTCACCCTATTACTCTCATTTTTTTATTTTAAACATTTTTGACAGTATCTGTTTAATCACTGTACAGTGTGCAAACTCGTAGATCTTCTTGAGTCTCAATTAACCGTCCCTTATACTTAAACAATCACTACAAGATTAGTGTGTCTTAGTATTGTGTTGGCCAAAAATTCGTTCAGGTTTTTCCATAACATTTTATGGAAAAATCCGATTGAATGTTTTGACCAACCCTATATTATGTATCTAGCCAAGATTGTCTTGGGAAATTTCAGTCTCTTTTATGCACTGTGTTTGCTATTGCCAATCCTTACCCCAGCCCAAAATAGGCTTCTTAGTCTTCTTAGAGCTTTACAGTTTTTGTTAGTACCTAATAACTAATCCTGCTAAGATGTTAGCTCTAGTTTTCAGTTGAAATAATCTGTTTTATTTATATAATCTTTATATGAACACTTCCCTGTTTATTGTAGGGGACTTTGTATCATTTTATTGAAATATAAGTGATGTACAATATTATGTTAACTTCAGGGGCACAACATAGTGATTTGACATTTAAATACATTGCACAATATAGTGATTTGACATTTAAATACATTAGAAGATGATCACCATTATAAGTCTAGTGACAATCTGTCCCCATACAAAGTTATTAAAATAATATTGACCATATTTCTTATGCTATATCTTACATCCCCATGACTTATTTATTTTATAACTGGAAGTTTATACCTCTTAATCTACTTCAACAATTTCACCTTACCTCTAACATCATCCCCTCTAACAAACACTTGTAACTTCTGTCTATGTGTCTGTTTTCATTTTATTTTGTTTGTTTTGTTTTTAGATTCCACATAAAAGTGAGATAATGCAGTATTTGTCTTTCTCTGTCTAACTCATTTCGTGTAGCATGACACCCTCTAGATCCATGCATGTTGTCACGAATTGCCAGATTTCATTCTTTATGGTTGAGGAATATTCATACATTCATATCACATCTTCTTTACCCATCCATTTATCAGTGGAAACTTAGATTTCTTCAATATCTTGGCTATTATAAATAAAGATGCAATGAACAAATGGGTGCATACATGTTTTTGAAATAGTGTTTTTTCATATCCTTCAGGAAAATACCCAGAAGTGAAATTCCTGGGTCATATAATGCTTCTATTTAAAATTTTTCAAGAAACCTCCATTTTGTTTTCCATAGTGACTGCACTAGTTTACACTCCTAATAACCGTGGGATTATCCACATTTTCAGCAACACTTGCTATTTGTTGTCTTTTTGATTACAGCCATTCTGACAGGTGTGAGGGGATATCTCATTGTTTTTCTTTTTGATTTGCATATTCCTGATGATGAGTGATGGTGAATGTCTTTGCACATGTCTGTTGGACTTCTGTATGTCTTCTTTGGAAAATATTTTTTCACTTCCTCTGCTCATTTTTCAATGGGTTGTTCATTTTTTTTTGATGTGGAGTTATATGGGTTCTTTATATATTTTGAATATTAACCCTTTATCATATATATTGTTTGCAAATATCTTCTATTCAGTAGGCTACATTTTCATTTTGTTGATGGTTTTCTTTGCTATGCAGAAGATTTTTAGTTTGATATAGTTCCATTTGTTTATTTTTGCTTTTGTTTCCCTTGTCTGAGGAGACATATCCAAAAAAAAAATATGTCTAGGACCAATGTCAAGAACGTATTGACCATTTTCTTCTAGAAGTTCATGGTTTCAGATATTATACTTAAGTCTGTAATTCATTTTGAGTTTATATTTCAGTATGACATGATCAGTTGGTTCACTTTCATTATTTTGTGTGTAGCTGACTAGTTTTCCCAACACTATTTATTGAAGGGGTTGTATTTTCACATTGTATATTCTTGCTTCCTTTGTCATAGATTAATTGATCATATAAGTGTGGGTTTATTTCTGGGCTCTTTCTTCTCTTCCATTGATCTATGTGCTATTCCAGTAGCATACTGTTTTGATTACTGTAGTTTTGTAGCATACTTTGAAATCAAGGAAGGAGTATGACATCTCAGCTTTATTCTTCTTTCTCAAGATTGTTTTGGCTACTGGGAATCTTTTCTGGTTCTACACAGATTTTAGGATTCTTTATTCTAGTTCTGTGGAAAATGTCTTTGGTAGTGTGATAGGGATTATACTAAGTCTGTAAATTGCCTTGGATAGTATAGACATTTTGACAATATTGTTGTCTAATATATGAGCACAATATATCTTATCATTTATATTACCTTCAATAACTTTTACTAATATCTTATGGTTTTCAGAGTACAGGTCTCTCACCTCTTAGTTAGATTTATTCCTAGATATTTTATTCTTTTTGAAGGAATTGCAAATGGGATTGTTTCCTTAATTTTTCTTCCTGATAATTTGTTATAAGTGTATATAAGTGCAACACATTTCTGTGTATTAATTTTATGTCCTGCAACTTTAATTAATTCATTTATTAGACCTAGTAGTATTTTGGTGGAATCCTTAAAGCTTTTTTTTATATATAGTGTGTCATCTGCAAACAGTGACAGTTTAAATTCTTCTTTTATGATTTGGATTCCTTTTATTTATTTTACTTCTCTGATTGCTGTGGCTAGGGCTTCCAATGTTATGTTGAATAAACATGACAAGAGTGGGCGTCCTGGTCTTAGAGAAAACACTTTCAGCTTTTCACTGTTTAGTATGATGTTGGTTGTAGACTTGTCATTTATGGCCTTTATTATGTTAAGTTATGTTCCCTCTATACCTATTTTGTTGAGAGGTTTTATCATGGATAGATGTTGAATTTTGTCAAAAACCTTTTCTGCAACTATTGAGATGATCATATGATTATTATCCTTCCTTTTTTTAATATCATGTATCACATTGATTGATTTTCAGATACTGAGCCATCCTTGCATCCATGGAACAAATCCAATTCCATAAAAGTTGGGAACTCCTTTTAATGTATTGTTGAATTCAGTTTGCTAATTTTTTTGAGGATTTTTACATCTATGTTCATCAGTGATATTAGCCAGTAACTTTCTTCTTTTGTGGTGTGTTTGTCTGGATTTTGTGTCAGGACAATGCTGGCCTTATAGAATGAGTTAAGAAGTGTTCCTTTCTCTTTAATTTTTTGGACTATCTTAGAAAGAATAGGTGTTAACTCTTTTATAAATGTTTAGTAGAATTCATATGTGAAGCCATTTGGTCCTGTATTTTTGTTTTGTTTTTTTAATTACTAATTCAGTTTTGTTACTGGTAATTGGCCTGTTCATATTTTCTATTTCTTCCTGTTTTAGTCTCGGGAGATTGTACCTTTCTAGGAATTTGTCCCTTTATTCTATGTTGTCCATTTTATTGGGATGTAATTGTTCATAGCAATCCCTTATGGTCATTTCTATATCTTTAGTGTCAGTTGTAATTTCTCCTTCATTTTTGATGTTTAGGAATTTATTAATATATTTGGCACAGTAAAATATGGGGTCTCAATGGAGGGAGGTTCAAGAGGGAGGGTATATGGGGATATATGTATGCATATGGCTTATTCACTTTGTTGTACAACAGAAACTAGCACAGCATTCTGATATTATTTATTTTGGTCTTGTCTCTTTTTCTTGATGATTCTAGATAAAGATTTTTCAATTCTGTTTATCTTTTTAAAGAACCAGCTCTTAGTTTCATTGATCTTTTCTATTGTTTTTTGTCTCTCTTTTTTTTTTTTACTTATACTTTGATATTTATTATTCTTCTTCTTCTATTAACTTTGAGGGGTTAGTGGTTATTTTTCCACCTCCTTTAAGAATGTTACATTATTTGAGTTTATTTTTAAATTTCCTATGTAGACCTGTATAAAACTTCCTCTTAGAACTGTTTTCATTATGTCCCATAGATTTTGGAACATTGTATTTGCATTTTCATTTGTCTCAATTCTTTTGTTTGTTTTCCTCTTTGATTTCAATTACAATTGATTTTTATTGACCTACTTTTCTAACTCCATTTGTTTGTGCTGTTTCTTCTTTTTTTGTCCTTATAGTTAATGTCTTGTCATCTCATACCATTGTGTTCAGAAAAGATGCTTAATATGATATCAGTATTATTAAATTTATTGAGATTTGTTTTGTGGACTATCATCTGATCTATCCTGGAGAATATTCCATGTGCACTTGAAAAGATGTGCATTCTACAGTTTTTGGATGGAATATTCTCTATATATCTCTTAATTCTAATGTGTCATTTATGGCCATTGTTTTCTTATTGATTTTATTTCTGAATGGTCTGTGCATTGATGTCAGTGAGGTGTTAAGTTCCCCTATTATTTTCATGTTACTGTCAATTTTTCCCTTACATTTGTTGATATTCACTTTATGTATTTAGTTGCCCCTATTTTGGATGCATATATATTTACAATTGTTATATCTTCTTGTTGTATTGATCCATTTATCATTATGTAATGTCCTTCTTTGTCTCATTACCATCATTGCTTTCAAGTTTATTTTGTTTGGTATAAGTATTGCTACACCAGCTTTTTATTTTTATTTTCCATTTGAATAGAATACATTTATCCATCCTCTCACTTTCAGTCTATGTGTGTGTCTTTAGAGCTTAAGTGAGTCTCCTCTAGACAACATATACAGTTGTTTCTTCTTTTTTTTGCCCATTCGGCCACTCTGTCTGTTGGAGGATTTGGTCCATTTAAATTTAAATAAATTTTTGATAAGTAGATTCTAATTTCCATTATGTTAATTATTTTCTGTATGCTTTTCTTGTAGTTATTTCTTGTTTCATTCTTTATCATTTACTCTCTTCCCTTGTGATTTGATGATCATCTTTAGTGTTATGTTTGGATTCATTTCTCTTCTTTGTTTATGTATCTACTACAGATTTTTGGTTTTTGGCTACCATACTGTCTATATATAACATCATATATATATATATATATATATATATATATAATTAAGTTGATGATTTATTAAGTTCAAATTCATTCTAATTTTTACTCTGTCATGTTTTATGCTTTTGATGTCATACTTTACATCTTTTTATTTTGTGTATTTCTTAACTACTTATTGTAGGTTTAGAGGATTTTACTACTTTTGTCTTTTAACTTTTCTATTAGCTTTTTAAGTGGTTGATCCAATATCTTTACTGTATGCTTGCCTTTACCAATGAGGTTTTTTTTTCATAATTTTCTTATTTATAGTATGGCAATTTCTTTTCCACCTTGAGAAGTTTCTTTAACATTTCCTTTAAGACCTGTTTAGTACTGATGAGCTTTTTCAGCTTTAGTTTGCCTATAAAATTACTTATTCTTTAATTCTGGGTGATAATCTTTCTGGGTAGAGTATTCTTAGTTGTATTATTTTTTTCATGACTTTGCATATGTCATGCCACTCCCTTCTGGCCTGCAAAGTTTCTGCTTAAAAGTCATTTGATAGTTTTATGAATGTTCCCTTGTACATAAATTGTTGCTTTTCTCTTGCTGTTTTTAAGATTCTCTCTTTATCTTTAATTTTTGCCATTTTAATTATAATATTTCTTGGTGTGGACCACTTAGGGTTTATCCTGCTTGGGACTCTCTGAGCTTATTGGACCTGGATATTTGTTTCCTTCCACAGGCTAGGAAATTTTTCATCCAATGTTTCATCACATACATTCTCTGAAACTTTCTCTCTCTCTTCTCCTTCTAAGACACCTATAATGCAAATTAGCATGGTTGATGCTGTCCCAGAGGTCTCAAATGATCTTTATTTTCTAAAAATTCTTTTTTCCTATTTTCTGTTCTATTTGGATGATCTCTACTATCCTGTCTTCCAGATCATTGATGAACTTTTCTGTGTTATATAATCTACTGTTGATTCCTTCTACTGTATTTTTTATTTTAGTTTTTGTATTCTTCAGTTCTTTTTTTTTTAACATCCTTATTGGGAATAATTGCTTTACAATGGTGTGTTAGTTTCTGCTTTATAACAAAGTGAATCAGTTATACATATACATATGTTCTCTTATCTCTTCCCTCTTGCATCTCCCTCCCTCCCACCCTCCCTCTCCCACCCCTCTAGGTGGTCAGAAAGAACCAAGCTTCAGTTCTTATTGGTTCTTTTTCATAGTTTCTAATTCTTTCTTAAAATTTTCACTGTGTGTATACATTCTTCTTCTGAGTTCAGTGAGCATCTTTATGATCATTAACTGGAACTCTTATTGGATAGATTTCTTAACTCCATTTCTTTTAGATCTTTTACTGAGGGTTTGACTTGTTCTTTCATTTGAAACATACTCCTATCTCTTCTCATTTTGTCTAATGCTTTATGTTTATTTCTATGATTAAGTAGGTCCATTATATCTCTCAATCTTTGAGAAGTGGCCTTATGTAGGGGGGTTGTCCTGTGACTCCCAGCATCATGATGTCCTTTGGCTAACAGAGTTGTATGCTTCAGGGGTGTCCACTATGTGGGCTGCATACACACATTTGTTGTGATGGGGCTACTTTAGGAGAAGTGGTAGGTGGTTTTGGTCCCAGACCTGGTAGTTTATGAGGCCTTTCCTTGTGTGGTTGCTGTAGGAATGCTAGTGGGTGAGGCAGAACCCACAAATGTTGGTTGTTATACCAGTTTGGGCACAACAGCTGTGGGCCTGCAAGTGCGTGGGCCAGGCTCCCCACTCCACTGGCCACGTTACTTGGCATCATTTGACTGCTGAAGCCCCACTGGTGGCCTGGGTAGGCCCCTACTCAGCTGGCCATGCAACCTGTCAGCATGTTACTGCTGTGACCCTACTGGTGGGTAGAGCAAGAACCCAATGTTAATATCCTAGAGGAAGGGGTCTAAAATGGCACTTCCTAGTGCAGGTATCAGCACTGTAGAGCCAGATACCCAAAATGGCTGCTGCTAACATTTCAGTCTCCATGGAGACCCAGCTTCCTCTTGCCTCTCTGAGAGGCTCTCTAAGATCAGCAAGTGGGTCTGAACCAGACATCTTCCAAACTACTGCCTATGTACTGGAACTCAGAGCATGTGAGATTTTGTGTGTGCCCTTTAAGACTGGAGTATCTATTTCCTATAGACTTCTAGCTCTCCCAAACAAATTCTACTGGTTTTCAAAGCCAGATGTTCTGAGGGCTTGTCTTCCTGCACAGGACCTCTGGGATAGGGAGCTCATTGTGGGGCTTGGACAACTAAATTCCCAGGAAGAACACTTCAGTTGTGAAAGCCCTCCCATATGTGTGTTGTTGACCTGGGGACGTGAGTCCTCACTAGACCACATCTCCACCTCTCCTACCCATTACTTTGTGGCTCTTTACATCTTTATTTGTACAAAATCTTTTCAGTTAGTCTTCAAATCATTCTCACTGATAGTTTTTTTGCAAGTAGTTGTAATTTTGGTGTGCCCATGTGCAGAGGTGAGTTCTAGGTCTTCCTTCTCTACTGTCTTGATCCTGCCCATGGGTCTTTTAATATCTTATAAAGGAATCTAGATAATTTGGAAAGCCTAATACAGCCAAGTCTTCTAAGTGGTAGTCATGTCAGATTGTTTGGAGGAGATCCTTTTGGACAGGGGAGGTGTGCCATGCCCAAAAACCTCAAACTGTATCTTGTAAGCTGTCTCTTTTCTGTTGATTTAAAGGACCAGCTCAGTTTTATCTCCCCTTTTGTTCAACATTTCCTTCCTTTGATCAGGCTTCTGTGTTTCTTATTGATATCATCCAGTACTACCTTCTCAACTCTGGCATTTTCTCTTCATTTGTCCCTATTTACTTTTGTTCCTGTTACTGATCACTCCTCCACATTGAATTATATTTCAAAAAATGTTTCACCCTGTATATTTGCCAAGAGTATTACTGTCCCTCTCCTGTCATTGTGTTTTATGAACTTCAGTCCTTACAATAAGTATAACAGTATAGCTGTTTGGTTTTATTTTACTGATATCCCACCTCCTGAATTGAAATTCTTCTTCAATATTTTATCATATGTATATTCAATCAATGATGAAAACCTATTTAGTAAATTGGATAGGTCAAACTTCCTCAATGGCAGTATAAAGACCTGTGAAACGCACTCCTTCAATAAAGCAATGATAACACTAAAAAAAGTCAAATCAAATGTTTCATAACTTGGTAAATTAACTAAAGTCTTGAAACAATCCAAGAAGCATTTATTCAAGAGAAAATATCCAATAACAGGAAAACCATCAAACTGTCTCCAGTTTCACGAAAATCTTAAAAACCATCAGCCTCCTAAACATGGTAACTAGTTAGCCAAACTAGAAAGTGGCCTAGCAACCATGAAAGTGGGGCAGATCAAAATTAGATTTCCTCAAAAAGTCCCATGCCTCAACATAATAAAGGACATATGTAACAAACCCACAGCTAAAATCATACTCAATGGTGAAAATCTGAAAGCTTTCCCTCTACAATCAGGAATAAGATAAGGATGCCCACACTTACCACTTTTATTCATCACAGTTTTGGAAGTCCTAGCCACAGCAATCAGAGAAGAAAAATAAATAAAAGGAATCCAAGTTGGAAAGAAAAATTTAAAGCTGTCACTGTTTGCAGAGACATGTTACTATACATAGAAAACCCTAAAGACACTACCAGAAAACTAGTAGAACTCATCAATGAATTTGGTAAAATTGCAAGATATAAAATTAACATACAGAAATCTGTTGTATAGAAATCTATACCCTAATAATGAACTATGAGAATATGAAATTAAGGCAACAAACCCATTTACCATTTTTCACAGAACTAGAACAAATAATTAAAAAATTTGTATGGAAACACAAAAGACACTAAGTAGCCAAAACAACTTTTTTTTTAATTGGAGTATAGTTGCCTTACAATGTTGTGTTAGTTTCTGCAGTATAATAAAGTGAATCAGCTATATACCTATATCCCTTCCCTCAGGGACCTCCCTCTCACCCCCCAATCCCACCAATCTAGGTCATAACAGAGCACCAAGCTGAGTTTTCTGTGTTATACATCAGGTTCCCACTAGCTATCTATTTTACACATGGTAGTGCATGTATATCAATCCTAATCTCCCAATTCAGAGCTGAAAGATCATGTTCTCTGACAAAGTTACTGTATTCAAAACAGTATGGTACTAGCACAAAAACAGACAAACAGATCAATGGAACATGATAGCCCAGAAATAAACCCACACTGTTATGGTCAATTAATCTATAAGATCCCTTCAAAACGTGGTGCTGGGAAAACTGTACAGCTACTTGTAAAAGAATAAAGTTAGAACATTCTCTAACACTTGATCTCTCACCCCTGATTGACTTTGATGCCTTGTGAAAACAGGAAGTAAAATCTAAAATAGTGTCATCTACTCCCTGAGTATTGAAGTTGTGTCCAAAACACACAAAGTCCTTTGGCAAAGGATAGAAAATTTATTGGTTTTAGGCATTCCTAAAATTTCTGACAGAAATTTCTGAACAGTCATTACCTGAGCACTAAACTAACCAAGCATTTTCTTTCAATCACCAAACAAGCAAAAACTGACAACAATGACATCAACAAAACACCAATTGTAGCAGACTCTGGGTAGAGAAAATATTATTTACAAAATGGCTAAATTATATTATTTTAAATGTCCACTTTTCAGAATAAGCTGCAAAACACTCAAAGAAAAAGGGAAAAAGTGTCAATAGAAACTCCTTGATGAACATCATTTGTTGGTTTTACTTGATACAAATTTTCAATGAACTATCATAAATATGTTCAAAAAACTAGAACAAACCATGTCCAAAGAATTAAAGAAAAGTGTAAAGCAATGCTTTCCCAAATAAAAACTACCACTAAAGAGGTAGGAATTATATATTGAAAAAAGAACTAAATAGGAATTTCTAGAGTTGAAAAATACAATTACTGAAATAAAAATAAATTCCCTAAAGGGGATAATCAAAAGGTTTGTACTGTTTATGAAGAAAGAATCAGTGAAACTAGAAATAGGTCAATTGAGATTATCTAATCTGAGGAACAGAAAGAGCAATGAAAGAAGAAAAATGAAAGATCATCAGTAACTTGTGAGATCCTATAAGCATACCAATATATGCATAATGGGAATCCCAGAAGGAGAGGAAAAAAAGGGGCAGAAAGACTATTTAAAGAAAACATGGTTGAAAACTTTCAAATTTAATGAAAAACTTTAATCTACACATTCAAAAAGTGTAATGACTTTAAGTAGAGTGAACTCAAAGGAAATTCATACCTAGACAGATCATAATCAAACTTTCAAAAGACAAAGATGAATAGAGAGTCTTTAATCAGCAATAGAAGAGTGACTCATCACAGACAAGATATTCTCAAAACATTCACTATCAATTTCTCATCAGAAACCATGTAGGCCAGAAGGCAGTGGGTTAACACATTTAAAGTTCTGAAAGGCAAAGACGGTCAACCAGTTAAACTATCCTTCAAATGAGGGCTAAAAGAAGACAACCTCAGTCAACATAGAAATACAGTATGCAGTAATACAGCAATAGAACAAAAAAGGACATAAGACATATGGAAAACAAATAGCAAAATGACAGAGGTAGTCTCTATCTTATTCATAATTATATTGTGTAAATGGATCAAACACTCTGATCAAAAGGCAGTGATTGGTAGAATGGATTAAAAATATACCTAACTCTATGCTTTCTACAAAAGGCATTATACACTCGATCTTATTTTAGATTTAAAGACACAAATAGGTTGAAAGTAAAAGGATGAAAAATGTTATACCATGAAAACGAGGAACAAAACAGCTGGAATCACCATACTAATATCAAACAAAATAGACTTTAAGGAAAAGAAATATTCCTAGATAAAGGACATTTTATAATGACAAAAGGGTCAATACATCAGGATGACATACAACTATAAACACATATGCACCAAAATACAGGAGGCAAAGACTGTCATAATTAATAGGAAAAATAGACAAGTCAACTGTAATAGTAGGAAACTTCAATACTCCACTTTCAGTAACGTATAGTACAACTAGGTATAAAATTAACAAGGAAACAGAAAACTGAAACCGTAAATTATCTTCCTGTGCTACATCCTAGGTAAAATGTCAAGTTTTTACAAGGATTTAAGCAGAATTAATTGACCCAAAGTATGTGCATTTCAAGGAATGGTACAAATGATATAAGAGATGTGTTTCACTCTCAATTAAGTTTGCCACATTTTAGGCAAATCTGGTCTTCTAATCTACGCTGCTCTACAATTGTCTACTATAGTCAAACTTGACAACTTTCTCTACACCCAAACAACTGAATCCAGTGCTTGGACTACTTTCCACTCCAAGAATGCTTATTGAAATGAGTTTCCAGGAGCAGTTCCAAAGCTCCCTGACACAAGTGCCTCCCCTAAGTAACTCAACTAAGTACTTGTGGAATCAAAAGTTTAGTGTGGAAATTAGAAGTCAAACTCTTCTTTCTCCTCATTAAATATTTTTTACTTTCTTGAGTCACTTATAATTCTTCATATTCTCATCTAATGTCCTCTACTAAATAATATACTCATAAGCTTTTGAGATGTGCACTGCTCATTTCTGTATCCTGCACAACAGTGAGCATGTTACCTTGTGCTTAAATAAATACTTAATAAAAACTGGTAAAAATGAGTGGGTGAAAGAAGAAACGAATTAATGTGAATATTGTGGATTGGAGAAGCAAGAAACTGTAAGAAGAGAGAACTGTGTGGTAGCTAGTGAAGTTGGATCATACAACAATAAAATCTGAAATACAATTTAAGATAGCTTCCTTGATTGTATTTCTTATATATCTAAGGAAATGTGTCTTATAGCAAAATTTCACCTGATAAATATAAATAAAAAATGATGCTATATCATTATTATTATTGTTACCAATGATTACTCAATGCCTTACAATCTATTATAGAATATATTGCTATGCTAGGTCTTAGTGAATCTGTATTTCATTGTCAAACAGGAGAGGATAAATTTTAAATAGGTTTATAAAGAAGCGAATCTACTTTAACTGGAATAGATAACATCAGAGGTGTTTTAAATGAGCATTTATTTAAAATTTAGTCAAGTGATCGTATGTTAATTAAATATCCGTTGTTTACATTAGACCACTAAGAGTTTAATAAGAACATCAAGTATAGAAATCTGGTTGTCATGAGCATCCTACATGGAGAAACTAGCTGTATTAAGAATTAGAATTAATTTAAAAAGCAGCACTAAGTTTGTGACCTAAGCTAATCCAATCTATGGTATTCTAGTCACCAAGCAAATATCATCCTCTATTTCAAAATTATAAAGTGTAACTACTACAACTTAGTTATTTGTAGCTTCCTTACAGTTCTTGCTTCACTAGGGACTTTCAGAATAGTTGAAATCTTAAAACGTACTAATGAACTGTGTCTCCCAACTGCTGCAAAGATAGGACCCTTCTTAGGATAAATGATAAATTTATACAGTGTGATGGCTGAGCCTTTGCTCCCTCTTTTGGTTCTGTATCTTCCCCCCCATTATCTTCACTACACATCTTAATTCAAGTTATCAGAGTCATTAATAATTTTTTTCCCCATCTCTCCAAGCCACATTCATGGTCAGCACCTTCATTTATACTAAGGTTACAAGGAAATGCAAACTAAGTAAATAACATTTAAATGGGAATTTTCTTAAACTAAAAGATAAAATATTTCCTGTAACATTTCAGCTATTAGTCAATAAAAGTAGTAAGAAGTTGGGTATTGGTAGACATTGTTGCCCTTCAAATAACACTAATCATGTCTTTGGATACTCTTCCACTGCAATGTGAGGGATTTCTTCAAAACCAAAATGTCTTTGAAATCTTTAGGTGATTAGCATTCTGAAAAATAGCATCCTATTCCAGGGTAACTCAATTTAAGTCTCTCAATTTCACAAAACCAATTCGTATTTCTTAGATCCTAAGGTTGTAGTTACCATTTGTACTATTTTGACATGAGGGAGAGAAATAGAAAAGGAAGGAATGACTTTGGCCGGGGGAGTATTCCAATTTGTAGGCATTAAAATAATATTGTAAGAGCAATACATTCAAAGAAAACATCAGGATAATATTACCTCAATAATATTCTTCTTACCAACAGAAAATCTGGATTTTCTGTTGCTTTTAGTTGTCATTATCTCTTTAATGAGCACTGATCTAGAACATTAGCCTTTCTTTGACTTTCGTGACATTGACATTTAAAGAGTTCAGGACAATTATTGTAGAAAGTCCTTCAATTTGGATTTATTTACAGATTCTCCATGATGACATTCAGCTTCTGTATTTTTGGCAGGAATATCTGTGTCCTTCTAATTGCATCACTGTGTCCTTCTAATTGCATCATATAGGGGACACATGACACCTTCCAGTCCTATTACTGATAATTATAACTTTCATCCCTTGTTAAACTGATTTCTGCAGGGGTTCTCCACTGTAACTACTTTTTTTTTACCTTTTTTGTTAGTAAGTGTCATATGGAGAGAGACTTTGACAGCATGTAAATATCTTGTTTCTCATCATACTTTCACTCAATAGTTTTAACATACATTGATGATTCTTGCCTCAAGCAAATATTACTGTGGTGGCTGTCAAGTGGTGATTTTATAATTCTCTTATTCCTTCTACATTTATTAGTTGGAATTCTACTATAAAGAGAAAATTTCTCCTCTACCCATTCACTTGTTTATTTTTTGTTTACTTATATCAATATAGAATACATCAATATTAATTTTCTGATTTTGATAATTGTATTATTCTTATGAAAGAGAATTATTTTCATTTTAGGAAAGCAATTTGACTTTTTCTAAGATTTTGTTTGTTTGTTTGTTTTAAGATTCAACATAAAAATATTTGTCTTTGTTTGAATTATTTCACATAGTACCTTTGAAGTCCATCCAAGTTGTTACAAATGACAAGGTTTCCTGTTTTTTTATGGCTGAATAATATTCCATTATATATACCACATTTTAGGTATCTATTCATCCATCCATGGAAACTTAGTTTCCATTTCTTTCTTGTCTATTGTGAATTATACTGCAATTAACATTGGGGTCCAGATATCTCATTGAGATAGTGATTTCATTTTCTCCAGATATATATCCAGAAGTGGGTTTGCCAGATCCTATGGTAGTCCTATTTTTAAACTTTTTGAGGAACCACCATACTGTTTTTCATAATGACTGAATCAATTTTCATTCCCACCAACAGTACACAAGTGTTCCTTTTTTCCACATCTTCACCAGCACTTGTTACCTCTTGTCTTTTTGATGATGGCCATTCTAACAGGTGTGAGGTGATATCTCATTGTGATTTTGATTTGCATTTCCCTGATGATATTAAACATCTTTTTATGAACGTGTTGGCAATTTGGACATCTTCTTTGGAAAAATGTCAGTTTATTTGTCCATTTTTAAAAAAGGATTATTAGTTTTTTGGCTATTGAGTTTTATGAGTTCCTTATATTTTGTGGATATTAACCCCATATATCTAATATATGGTTTGCAAATATTTTCTCCCATTCTGTAAGTTGTATCTTTATTTTGATGATTATTGTTCAGAAGATATTTACTTTGATATAGTCCCACTTGTTAATTTTTGCTTTTGTTTTGTAATTATATGCTTTTGGCATCATACTCAAGAAAGCATCACCAAGACCAATGTCAAAGAGCTTTTCTCCTATGTTTTCTTCTAGGATATTTACAGTTTCAGGCCTTACTTTTTAAAGTTTTAAACTCATTTTGAGTTAATCTTTGTGAGTAGTGCAAAATGGGAATCTAATTTTATTCTTTTGCATGTGAATATCCAGTTTTCTGAATACAGTAAGTCCCCTACATATGAACCTTCAAGTTGTGAACTTACAAAGATGCAAATGTGCATTTGCATGTCCAACCATGTAAGTTAGTTCATGTGTCTGGTGTACATTGTCACATGCATATATCCTCTACAAGTGGTTGTGCTTTTGTGTACTTTACTGTACAATTCTGTATAGAGTACAGTAGTACAGTATCTTTATTTCAAGCTCAGGATGCCCAGAAGCAAGAGTAAAAGCAGTAGTGATGTAACTCGTACTGTTAAGAAGCACCAAGTGATAATAATGAAACTTTCTGTGCAACTCGAGGAGCTAACTAATGAAGACCTAATGGAATTGAAGGCCCAGAGAAAGGATGAAGAGAGACAAGAGGAAGAAGTAACTGAAAAACTGAAGAGATTCAGGATGCAGGAAATGGCAAGGGGATTTTCTTTATTTGAGGAGGAACTGTAAGTTTTTGAGGCACAGGACCCAAATGGTAAATGAAGGTTGCAGCAGCTGTTCAGAATGCAATCCAGTGCTACTGTGTCATGTAAGATGAGAAAAAAAAGAGCTACTATCCAGACATTACTGGATCCTTTATTCAAGAGGGTAGATAGAATTGAATTGAGCAAGGAACCAGAACCTGTTCCATCAACGTCAGGTGTGAGTGAAATTGCAGCTTGCCCTCTGTCTCTTATTGCTGACAATCTTTCAGCTCTACCATTTCCCACCTCCTTTCCCTCTTCCAGTGATTAACTCTTCTTGCCTGTTTACTCAATGTCAGCCCTTGTATGCCAGCTGTTGTACTGTATTTTCTAGGTACTGTACTGTAAGATTAAAAATGTTTTCTTTATTTTTTGTGTTTGTTTTTTAAAAATTACTTGTATGGAAAGTATTATAAACCTATTACAGTACAGTGTTATGTAGCCAATTGTGTTAGTTGGGTACCTAAGCTAACTTCGTTGGACTTACAAACAAATTGGACTTAGGAAAGTGCTCTCGGAACGGAACTCATCCATATGTAGGGGACTTGCTGTACCATTGGTTGAAGAGACTGTTCTTCCCCCTATTGAGTATTCTTGGCTCTCTTGTCAAATATTAGTTACTTGTCTTCTTTATTGGATTGTGATTCTGTTCTATTAGTTTGTTTTCATGCCAACACCATACTAGTTTGATTACTATAGATTTGTAGTTTAGTTTGAAATCAGGAAGTATGATGCTTTCAGGTTTGTCTCTCTTTTTCTCAAGATTTATTTGGGTGTTCAGAGTTTTTGGAGGTTTTATACAAATTTTAGGAATACTTTTTCTATTTCTTTAAAAAATGCTGTTTTTAAAGCACTGTGATAGGGATTTGCAATAGGAATTGTGATAGGGATTGCACTGAATCTGTAGATAGCTTTGGGTAATATAAAAAATTTAACAATATTAATTTATCCAATCCATGAATATGGGATATCTTTCCACTCATGGGTCTTCTTCAATATACTTCATCACTATATTACAGTTTTCAGTGTACGTGTCTTTCATGTATTTGGTTAAATTTATTTCTAAGTAATTTATTGTTTTGTTATTATTGTATATGGATTTTTTCTTTTCCTGATAGCTCATTGTTAGAGCATAGAAATGTAACTGATTTTTGTACATTAATTTTGTACCCTACATCTTGACTGAATTTATTTATTAGTTCTAAGAGATTTTATTTTATTTTTTTGTGATATGCCGACCTCTCACTGTTGTTGCCTCTCCCATTGCAGAGCACAGGCTCCAGACGCGCAGGCTCAGTGGCCATGGCTCACGAGCCCAGCCGCTCCATGGCATGTGGGATCTTCCCGGACCAGGACACGAACCCGAGGCGGACTCTCAACCACTGCACCACCAGAAAAGCCCTAAGAGATTTTATTTTTGTCTTTAGAGTTTTCTGTATACAATATAATTTAATCTGCAAATAGATAAAATTTTACTTCCTGCTTTCCCATTTGGGAGCCTTTTATTTCTTTTTCTTGCCTAATTCCTTTAAGTTATATTGCATACGAGTAGTGAGAGTGGACACCCTTGTCTTGTTCATCATTTTAGAGTAATGGGTTTCACTTTTTTACATTTGAATATGACCTTAGCTCTGTGAAATATAAAGCTAAAAGAGCATCATGCAGTTTACTCTCAAGTGGTTCAGAAAATATATATATGTATATTTTTGCATACACACATAAATATAGACATATATATGTATATGTACACACACACACACACACACACATATATATATATATATATATATATATATATATATAGAGAGAGAGAGAGAGAGAGAGAGAGAGAGAATGATAAAACAAACAGGAAAATGTTAACAACATTTGGGAAATCCAGGTGGAAAATGTACAGATATCTTTGCAGTATTTTGCAACATTTCTGTAATTTTGAATTTATTTTAAAATAAAAATTTGAGGTGATACCTCATTGTAGTTTTGATTTGCATTTCTTTAATAATTAGTTATGTAGAGCATCTTTTCAAGTGCCTTTTGACCATCTGTATGTCTTCTTTGGAGAAATGTCTTTTTAATTTTTTTTTTTTTTTTTTTTTTTTTTTTTTTTTTGCGGTACGCGGGCCTCTCACCGCTGTGGCCTCTCCCATTGCGGAGCACAGGCTCCGGACGCGCAGGCTCAGCGGCCATGGCTCATGGGCCCAGCCACTCCGTGGCACGTGGGATCTTCCCGGACCGGGGCACGAACCCGCGTCCCCTGCATCTGCAGGCGGACCCTCAACCACTGCGCCACCAGGGAAGCCCGAGAAATGTCTTTTTAGATCTTCTGCTCATTTTGTGTTTCGGTATTTGTTTTTCTGATATTGACCTACATGAGCTATTTGTATATTTTGGAGGTTAATGCCTTGTCAGTTGCATCATTTGCAAATATTTTCGCCCATTCTGTAGGTTGCCTTTTTGTTTTGTTTATGGCTTCATTTGCTGTACAAAAGTGTTTAAGTTTAATTAGGTCCATTTATTTTTTTATTTATTTTCCATTACTCTAGGAGACAGATCTAAAAAGGTATTGCTGGGATTTATGTCAAAAATTATTCTGTCTATGTTTTCCTCTAGGAGTTTTACAGTATCCAGTCTTACATTTAGGTCTTTAATACATTTTGAGTTTATTTTTGTGTATAGTGTTAGAGAACATTCTAATTTCATTATTTTACATGTAGCTGTCCAGTTTTTCCAGCACCACTTTTTGAAGAGGCTCTCTTTCCTCAATTGTATATTCTTGCCTCCTTTGTCATAGATTAATTGACCATATGGGTGTGGGTTTATTTCTGGGCTTTCTATCCTGCTCCATTGATCTGTATTTCTGTTTTTGTGCCAGTAACATACTGTACAATATGGTATCACCTCACATCAGTCGGAATGGCCAACATCAAAAAATATACAAATAATAAATTCTGGAGAGTGTGTGGAGAAAAAGAAACCTATATATATATATATATATATATATATATTTTAAACTGAATCACTTTGCTGTGCACCTGAAACTAACACAACATTGTAAACCAACTATATTTCAATAAAAATTAAAAATAAAATGTTGAAAATTTTAAATATAATAATGAGCAACTATTGATTATATATATATATTAAATTTTATAATACATCCTTTCTTAAAAAATTATTTTATATTGGAGCATATTTGATTAACAATGTGTTAGTTTCATGTTACAGTAAAGTGATTCAGTTATATATATACATGTATCTATACTTTTTCAAATTCTTTTTATAATATCTCCTTAAAGTAAACACAAATTCACTAACGAATGATGTCAGTGAAGCTTATTATTTATCAACATATTATACAACAATAAAATAGTAGCAGTCATATTGCAACTTCAATTTTTTGTTTCTTTTTAAATGTTAATTCAATATAATAAAACTTTTCCCAAATTCCTACATTGTCATTTTATACAAACAGTTGATAATGATTTTATTAGTTTATCATAGGGGAAGTATTTTTGCCCTTTTCTCCTCCCTCTTTTCCTTCCTTTTTTCTCTTCATTCCTCTCTCCTTTTTTGTCCTGCCTTTCCTTCTTTACTACATCTTTTCCTTCTTTCCTTCTTTGTGCCCTTCCTCTCTGCAGCCAGTAAACATTTACTGAGCATCTACAAAATACCCTACAATGTGCTAGATGCAAATGGAGATGGGGCATATGGGAGACACAAAAGAAACAAAGGGAGATCAATGGAAAATGCCATATTAAAGGATATTAAAAACTATTTGAGAGAAAGAAATAATCATTGAAAAGACCACTCACTCTCCATTTCTACATCAGAACATCAGAATCTCAGGTTACCAGTACAGGAAGATGGTATCATCCTCAAATATAGGAAGTAATTTAAAAGTCTATTTTGGACACAGTAAGAGTTATACACTTAGTTTACTTATTTTGAAAGTGATTTTCCTTTTTTTTTTCAACCTTTCCAGAAGTCTCTGCACTTATTAAATACTGAATAAATGGAATGCTACTCTTCAGGCGATTTGGCAAATTGAATACACTGAAACAATTTTCAGGACTATTTCTATTTCAGTTATCTATGAGTATTGACATGTCCCCTCCATATGCAAGGCAAACATCTCACCTCACTGTATTCTAGGCATATGCAGCCCAAAGGAGCTTACCAAGTTCAGTGCATAAATAGGGAAGAACATACCATGCATTTCAATATAATGAAGTCATAACCATAAAGACATTTACAAAGGAAGTTCTATAGCTCAGGGCAGCAGTAAAATAAGCACTACAATAAACATGCATTTTTATGAGACTATTTATTCATTTAACTAATTTACACATTAAAAACAAAAGTACTTAGTATTACAACTGTCACCATCTCCTTAGGTTAAAACAGTGATTAACTCTGAGATCCGCAGTCATTTTGAGAAAAAAAAAAAAAAAACATTCAAACACCAAATGAATCACTCTTCTTTTAAAGTTCCAAGGCCCGTGTATTACAGATCCCAATGAATATCTATAATTCCACTATAGAGATAGATTGAAAAATTATACATGTTTTCTGTTCTTCCTTGGTTATTTTAAGAGTATATGACAGTGGAGAAGGGGGTACCTCCAGGCATTGTTAAGTACCAGAACAAAATCCTCATCTGAATCAGACAAGAATCTAGGCAAGATGGAAAAATATTTGAAGCTTGTCTTCTTAGCTTTCTTTGCTCTTTTCTTCTGTCCATACCTTATTACTATTCTTCTTAAACATACCTTTATATGAGAAAGTTTTCTGCTGTCTTCTTTCTGTATCTAAAATAATTCATTCAAGTTGATCCTAACTCTGATATATGAGATAGAATGTTTTCCTTTCAGGGTAATTTGTTGTTTAATAGAACAATTGGTATTGATCAGATAATCTTGGAGGGAATGTGAATTATGTTCTGTCTTTGTCACTAAATTGCTTTACGGATTTGGATAAGGCCCCACCCACCTATGTATTTTTGAACCAGATTGGTTATTTTCAATGGAGGTTGTCATGCCTCAATGATGGGAGGAGTATATAAAAATGTGAGTGGAGGTAGCTTTCAAAAATCATACAGGGAACCTTATTTTTAGTTTTTTAAGGAACTTCCATACTGTTCTCCCTAGTGGCTGAACCAATTTACATTCCCACCAACAGTGTAGGAGGGCTCCTTTTTCTCCACACCCTCTCCAGTCTAGTAGATGTTTTAATGATGGCCATTCGGACCTGTGTGAGTTGATAACTTGTAGTTTTGCTTTGCATTTCTCTAATACTTAGTGATGTTGAGCATCTTCTCATGTGTCTTTTGGCCATCTGTATGTCTTCTTTGGAGAAACGTCTACTTAGCTGGGAGTATGTCATTAACAGATACACACTACCATATATAAAATAGATAAACAATAAAGATTTATTGTATAGCACAGAGAATCGTGTAATAAACCATAATGGAAAAGAATAAAAAAAGAATATATATATTTATGTATATATATGTGTGTGTGTATATATATCTGAATCACTTTGCTGTACGCCTGAAGCTAACACAACATTGTAAATCAACTATATTTCAATAATTTGTTTAAAAAGCCAAAAAAAATTTATACAGTTAACCTGAAACACCCCCACCCCTGGGATTTTCTTCCCTCTACATGTATATATTCCCAGATGAGAATCACTAGACTTAAAGATTTTGAAGGCATTTTTGCCACTAAATACAGGATGGATAATGTATACTAAGACATATTTTTGTGTCTCACTCAAATGCTGGTTTGTGACTCAAGAAAAATGTAGAAATACATATAAGAGTGATGTTTCTGTAAGTAAAGTATTGAGTCTGCTTTGATATATAAAAAGTAAGTTTTTCAATGTGTATGTTAACTCTTTATTCAATTTATTAACAATAAAAAATAATAATAAATATTCATTATCAGTAACAAAATGCTTATTACATTTCTCACAGATCAGTGAGACAAACCAGTGAATACTAAAAACAAAAACACTGCTGCTCCTTAAGGTGTGTGATTCTAAAATTCTATTAATCTCTAGTGGTGAAAATTTCAAGTTCTAGAACAGATGAAAATATTTGGGAATAAGGAGTTTTACTGGTGTTTTCTAAAGCACTCTACACTGGCACCCCTTAATTGATGCTTGCATGAATTTTTTTGTGGCCGATTGGGAATAAATGAATACAAGTATATATTTTATGATCTACATACTGATTGCTTTTCTTTCCTAGGTTTAAATTACACATCTCTCATTTATTTTTTTTGTTACTCTGCAAATCTCTTTACCACCCTTAACCCCAGTTTTTTCACAGAAGTGATATGAGAATGATGATGTCTATCTCATACAGAGTTATTGTGAAGATTAAATTAGATAATGTATTGCTGCTTGCTTCATAGACTCTTGCTCAATCTGAGGAGTTACATGGAAGAAATTGTGAGAGCTCGGCAAGTAGACTATAAACGCTGGGTATCTATGCCACTAAGGTAAGCACTTAGTATATCTAGCTGGGACCAGAAAGTGTCATCATTCTAGGTTGTGCCAATATAGATGTCAGGACTGACAAGAAACAATAGTAGATCTCAATATAATTAATATTTAAATGAAATAGTTCTAAGTCAGCTAGATTTTCTAGTAGTTCTCAACCCAAGTTGGTATTAAAATCACTTGGAGGTGCTTTTACAAAATGTTCATTATGTTCCAATCCAGACCAATTGAATTAGAATCCCTGGCAACTGGTGCCCTGAGAACCAATATTTTCTTTAATTCTCCTTGGGCAAATCTTATATGCAACCAGGATTGAAAGCCACTGCACTTAAATAATTCTGCAAAGTTTTCAAAGTTGCCTCTTCACCTAGGTCCCCAGTGTTCTTCTTTTTCAGGTTTTTCATGTTACCTCATAAAGAATCAACTCGATTAATTCAGAATGAAGGAGCTTAGGAATGAACTTCAGTGAATTTTCTAGCACTATAAGATCAGTGTTTGAGGTCTATCTTGGCATAGCCCTGATGCACTGCACACTAGACTTTTGGAACTATGTGACTTTCCTGGTGCTCCTTAAATCTTGTTATCTTGATGAATCACTGTCTTCTCTATCCATGTGTAAGAATTCAGACTATAGGACAAAAAGATGTCAAGCCTCACTGGGTTTCCCTGATGGAGAGAAGGTGATTCCCTGTCTCTCAGTTGTTCTCTCTGGGGGCAGCTGCAGCATTCTAATTGGACTCTATATGGTATTTGGGCAGCATTGGTCCAGGGCTGAGGCATAGAGTAGCTCTGCCACTAGATCTTGAATGATGAGGAATGCAAAGTCACAACTGTTGCTTTCTAAACAAGGTTTTATTGGTTTTTGTTTTTACTCATTTGTTGGAATCAAGGAAAATGTAATCTCTAGTTTTTGCTTTTAAGAACACCCTAATCCGATATTATGGTAGATTGAGTGCAAAAAAAAAAAGGCTCACTTCTCCAGCCTTCCCTATATTCATGCTCTTAGATAACTTAGATAATTTATTTAAGAAATCAGAAATCAGTTGTTACATCTATAAAATGCGGATGATAGAAATGGCACTTAGGACAAAGGATTATTAAATAGATAAAGCATTATTCTCAACAAATAATAAAAGCTCAGCAAATATTAGCTACAAACGCTACTATCATATGTATTTTGATTATCATTGTAACCTGAGTATTGAGGAAGATCAAGAAAAAGTGAGAACCATTGGAGCATCTATTTTCCAATTTGGTGTAAATTGTATCTATTTATATAAAGGCACTTGTACATGCCTTTGTGAACTTGACTGTGCATCAAGTTCCCTTGAATACCTTAGAGTTTATCATGTCTCTTATGAGAATGAAACTGGTATGAAGAGTGGCTGCCATAGTAGGCCGGAAAGTTTCCATGGGAATCTCTCTTAGCTACATCAGAGATGAGTATGTTTTGCTCATTGATTGTGTGACAGGGATTCTCAGCTTATATTTACCTGGGTTACACAGAAGTCATGTGATAATTTTGGTCGATAGTGTCTACTCTTGTATCTTTATAACCTAAAGCACTTGAGAACAAGTGATCACAGGCAGACAAGTCACCTGAACCACTTTCTTAGGTTCTATGTGCAATAGATTGACATTGCTTTTTTGTTTGTTTGTTTCTTTAACTAGAAAACTTACAATGAGATTTCTAGCCTCCACTCACCCTCAGCTCTGCATAAGGAAAAATGATATAGCAAAATATGTTAAGCAGAAATGTGCCTTTACCAAGGCACATTATATTTCCCCATTTTTCTCTCATATCAACAATTCTATCTATAGACAGCATCTCTTACTCCTGCAACATTTCCACTTTATCTTATCTTCAGCATACTGGAAGCAATTCCTTAAAACGATTTTTAAAAAAACACAGATTTCCAGTGTAAATACTAGCATTCTACTAGGAGGCTTTTCTGAGACCTAACTTCTCAAAACTGCAGATCATGGGTCTATCAGAGATGGAAGGCACCTGAGAGGTTTTCTTCAGGGGGCTCAAGGTATCATAACTGCAGGAAGATGGTAGAGTGTGACAAGACGAGTGGTGTAGATAACTGGATAATGTATATATCACCAAATAGCATTCAATTCATTTGTCTAAAAACACTGTAAGACCAAGTAAAATGCTTCTAAAGTCTAGATTCCACTTTCTTGTCCTTGACTTATGGTCCCACAAAGCCCAAATGAAAGTATCTCTAATACTGCAATCCTAGATCCTCTGACAAGTAGTGTTAGGATAACTTTGGACTAAAGGACCAGTTGGAATCCCTTCAGAGACTCCTCAAGATTTTACCAATAGCCCTGGAAATCATATTCTGATGACCGTCTTGGAGATCATCTTAGTTAGATCATGCCTAAATACACTTTTCAAAGGGACTTTCTAAATACCCCTTTCTTGCCACTTCCAAATTCAGTGCTGGTTCCCACCACTCCCCCCAAATGGATTGCAATTATTCATCTGGATTGCAGAGCTGTAATGTGATATTCTTCAGGGAGGTGACTGACGTCAGCTGGGCCTCCAGCTACTCCTTTCAGAACCATGCCCTTTGGAGCTCTAATTTGAATGAACTGTCAGGGCCTTGTTTCTCACTGTTGCTTAGATGAACTATCCCTTGACCTCTCTGATCCCCGATTAACCTTCCTGTGTGGATGTGTAGGAGTAGACAGAAGAGGAGATTAAGGATTAAATACTTACTTTAATTTTGCTTTTGGTAAGACAGCAGTCAGAGTCATTGTCTTCTATCATGCAGAAATGCACACTTCTCATGATGCCTGAGTCTTTAAAAACAGGGCTAAGGATAGGAGAACAATTAAAATTCAAGGAGGAATCATGAAATTGAAATGGGATTCTGTATGTCATTTAATGCCTCTAACAAGGACCAAATTCCAGAAATTATAGAAAAGTCCTGATGATCATTATCAGCCTGGAGACACAGCTAGTTACAAATCGTCATTTTGTCTGACTTGGGGGTCACAGAACTCTCTAAACGGTTTTGTAACGATCTTGCTTTCATCTTACCAAACTACATCTGTCAGTCAATATGAGTTCACTTCATTCCTATGGCATACCCTGTACTGAGTTTAGTGGTGGAGGGAGCACCAGACAGAAAAGATAAAATTGTCACTATTGTGAAGGTCATATCTAGGGAGGGAGAAAAGAGCAATGCATATGGAAAGGAAATTTTTACTCCTACTCCAATGGAGTTCTACATTTGACAATGCTTCTACTTATGCATAGTTTTACTAGATTTTCCAGAGACCCTAGAGTGGGACATGTACTAATTCAGTGATGCATGTTATAGATGAATGCTATAGAGGAATCTGTTACAGTGGTGTTTCCAGATCTCTTCAAAGAATTTGCTCTATTATAGAAAACTCAAAAGAGAGGTAGTGTGACAAAGTCAGTGCTGTTAATATTTGATGTAAAATCTGGTCAACTGTGTGCTTTTCCACCAGGCCTGATTACAGCTGGCCTAGCTGACACTCTATACAGAAATGGATGGGCTCAGGGATATCTATATGATAGCTGCATTCCCACACTCCCCACTGATGAACGTATTACAAAAATGTGTCAATAGGTGATTATTAGTTTTAGGGCTATATTTTCCCTGTGTAAGCACTGGCTAAAATAAAACTATAAAAGGGATGAAGGTTCACACACTTCAGAAAGAAAATGAGTTTTGCCTTCTAGATTTAGAAGGGTCACTTTACTATTGATAAGATTCAGCTTTGCACAGTTCATTTGATGGTTACCTATTTGGCCTGATTGGTGATAGAACAAGAAGGCACTTTTCATCCCTAAATGCTTGAAAGGTTAAGACTAGCAAGTCCTTACTCTCTATTCTTTTTGTAACATTTTGACCCTCCTGTGTGTTTTTCCCATTACTAATCTCCGGACAGTTTAGTAATGGTAGGAGTGCAGTGAAGCTATGTTGTTTGACTAATGTAGCTCAATGGAATGCAAGTGAGAACATTACAGATCAGGGTAAAAAGGTCTGTTGCCCTAAGTCAGACAAAATGTCAATTAGTTTCTAGATGTGTCTCCGGGCTGATGTTGAACATCAGAAATTTTTCTATTATTCCTGGGATTTAGTCTTGATTAAAGGCATTAATTAACATACAAAGATGAATTTAGCTGTATTATCTGTCTTTAAATATTTCACAGGCTGGCAGAGGAGAAAATTATTGAAATAATTACAACTTAATCAATCTGATAGTTTTATAAAAAGTCATAAACAAATACCCTCCAGGGCCAGGCAGGTAAGGTAAGCTAACTAGTAATAGAATGATAGGAAGTTGTGGGGATCATGATAAAACATAAATGAACTTGTCCTACCTGAAAGCTTAAAATTTACAATTATTTTAATATACCCTATCTACCAATATATTGTTTGTCACCTGCCTAGGGTATCAGGATTCTACCTCCCTGGAAGAAAATAAGTTATAAACTTTATGGACAGAGTTGCCTATGCAGACAAGTAACACTGTTGATAGCTGCACTAAGTCCAATTAAACTGTTTGTAAGAAATACAAACAGTTTGTAAGAAATACATGTATTTACAATAGAATGTGAAATATATCATGAAAATAGTATGTAGCTAAAATTATGTTTTCAAAGAATATTTAATGACATGTGAAATTCTTACAAGATAAAGATTGAAAAGGTTCTGATAAAACTCTCTCTCTCTCTCTCTCTCTCTCTCTCTCTCTATATATATATATATATATATATATATATATATATAGAGAGAGAGAGAGAGAGAGAGAGAGAGAGAGTTTTATCAGAACCTTTTCAATATATATATGTATATATATATTACAATCCCAATACATGGACACACTCATGGAAACTAAAAGACTAAGGAAATATACCAAAATATTTGCATTCATTTATTGTAGGTGGTAAGTTAGCTAACTTTACTTATATTCTTCTGTATATTTTTAACAGGTCTGCAATAAAATATATTGCTTTTTTAATCAGAAAAGGTCATAATTATATTGTACTGGGCATGCTAAACCTGAAAAATAAATAAAGGGATTTCAATAAGAGTAGAGTAAAAGAGTACATGGTACAGAAAGGGTATCCTCTCACCTCCAAAGTCATATCACCTAGGCAAATGCATAGAGACAAGGCTACTTCTGTTTCAATTGTGAGTCTGCTCTAAGTGGCTTATGCTAAAATGTATGACAACCAACAGAACCTAAACCCAGTTTTATTATCAAAGACTGTAAACTCTTTTTTTTTTTTTAAGATTTGCCAAGGTTCTCCCTTCTTTGTCTACTGGTACACCTTGCCTCTAGTAATAAGTATATTCCTGATGATATGTGTGTGTGTATGCATTGTAGACTGTCCTGCAGGAATAGAACTTTCTTTAATTGAGCACCTACAATGTAGAAGATACTGTGCTAGGTGTTTTTGAAACTTAATCTTAAGTGAAACTTAACTAGTTTCACTTAATCTATACAACATGTCAGAAAATTAGGTACAGTGTTTCATATTTTACAGGTGACCAAAATGAGACTCAATGAACTTAAATTATTTGCTCAAGGATGTTTATATAGTTCAAGAGTGGCAGAGCTGAATCTCAAATTCACCACATTCTGGCCATGATCAGTTTTTATTCCACTATGCACATGTGGCCTAAGGTTTTCTACCCAACTTCTAAACCTTGGTTTCTTTACCTTTAATATGAAGAAATGACAGATAAAAACACAGAACTCTTTCAGGTCTGACATTTTATGAATTCATAATTACAACCAATTTCATAGATCTGTTATGAGGATTCTTTGCAAGTACCTTTAAAAAGGAGAAAAGTATGATACAAAGTCAAGGTGTTATTTTATTAAATCAAATCCCATTTTCCCATCAACTCACATTAAAATTTCAGAGCTGCTTTATCATTATAGCTGACAGGTCTTCAACAGACAGTTGCTCCTAAAGTGTTTGCTCTACGTTTCTCAGACTCCAGATAAGCGCTAATGGTCTGTGTGTGGGGAGGTGTGTGTACTGAGATGTGAGGAACTTTTTAGAAAATTGAACAGTCTTTTTGTAATGTGAATAGTCAGCATCTAATTGAATTTTCATATATGACTCATTTTTGTAGTTTTAGTTGTTTTTCTAAATATGGCCTGCTCAAAGTAGCATGGCATACAAATGGAGAAATCAACCTGAAGTAAATGAAATGTTATTTCACTTTGTCAAGATTCTTTAAGATGTCTTTAAAGCAGGGGTCCCCAACCCCCGGCCTGTGGATCGGTACCCATTCGTGGCCTGTTAGGAACCAGGTTGCACAGCAGGAGGTGAGTGGCAGGTAACTGCTCCCCATCACTCACATTACTGCCTGAACAATCCCCCCCCACACACACACACAACACACAGTGGAAAAATTGTCTTCCACAAAACTCATCCTTAGTGCCAAAATGGTTGGAGACTGCTGCTTTGAAGTATTATTATTAGCCTAGTACTATAAGGAATCTACATTCACTTTGTACTTCTGTCTGGAATTTGAAGTCGATTTTCAAGAGTAAATTAAAAAGGAATATTCTTTCCATAGCTGTTTCTTACCCTTCCCCAATTTAGCCTCCCCACAATGTTAACCAAACTGTAGAATACCAAAACCTTTCACTCCTGAATTTCTTGTGCTAATTGGGTACAGAATGCTTTCTTGCCTGTGTAAATGGCTTACATATTCAATCTCCAATTCAACAGGTTTAAATTAAAGAACACATACAAAAATATAAGGAGAGGGTCTTCTGCATTGTGGGTTATATTTCTTACTCTTTAAAAATATATACATTTAAATATATATATACACAATGTATACTTATATATTCATATATGTAAATTATATATATGTATGCATTATAAATGTATATATATAAATATATATATATATTCTATGTATTTGGAGTAACCATAGTTTACATCCTTTGGGAGGGGGGAGAGGCAGGGGATGCTTTTATGGACATTCTAGGAAAATGAATTTGATGTGCTCATATATTTAAATCACATAACAATGTTTATTGTGACAGAATTTTGAAAAACCAAAGAAACATCCTGCCAAGAAGTTTCAACATGAGCAGTTGGAAATAAGTAGCCTCTGATATAAATACTAGTTCAAAAGATAGGATGGCCATAGCACATGTTCTTTGTTCAATTGATATGGACTTGATTAGTGATATTTCAGGTATGTTTAAATTCTGTATTGTGATGATGTTGTCTTCTGTTTATGTTTTAAATCAGCAACTTTACAATTTTACACAAGCTAGATTTTTTTAAAATTTCTCTTTGTTTTAGTCTGCTGCTAGAAGCAATTTAAATAGTTTAGAATAAATAAATTTAGGAGTAAATAATTATATACCTAGAAGCAAATACAATTGATTGAAACATGTTTAGGATTTAGGATAATATATTTTTCTAACCTGTTGATCCATACTGACCATGTTTTTAAGAAAAGTAATGGGTTGTCCTAATAAAAGCCTCTGTTACTCTTACATGGATTTTTCTCTCTGCTAACATCTGAAAATTTTGTTATTTTCATATAAGGAATGGTCAAATTTACTAACATTTGTCTTAAGGGCCAAGAATAGAAGTCTCTCTTCTTTTGGCCATTGTGTAAACTGTTTGACATCATTTATATTCATAAAATTAAAGTATTGTCAAATGAGAGGACTTCATTCAAATTCATATTAAAAACATTCAACATGTTCAAAATTATAGGGTGTATAGTCAGAAATACCAACTGAGGGTAAACATAGCCAAGCTGGATTCCTTGGGAAACAAGTCAGAAAAGAGTAATTTGTATATTGGCAAGGTATTATTATTTGTCTCACCACTACTTAGAGGGACTTTTATGGCTCTATTCCATCTAAAGTCACTACAACCTACCAAAAATAGCAAATAAAAAGTAAATAGATAAGTAAAAATAAAAGTATTTAACATACTTGGATATTTGCAGTTATTTAATTTCATTTTCTCCATTTCTCTTAATTGTATATACAATTCTTTGTTCTAATGAACTGGGAGAACAACACCATAGAAAGTAAGAATTGTGTTTGGTTTATGTGGCTCTCTTTAGATTAGCTATATAGTAACTACTTTATGTTTTAGTTCCTCTCACAGCTGAACAGTGTAGTTTTTTTAAATGAGTGCAGTACATTTCAGAAGAAGTCAGGGAACCACAGGCAAATGTTTTCCTAGCCATGTTGTGTTAATCATGATACCATAATTCTGTTACCATCACATTCTTAACTGTAGCAATTGTATTACAAATTGTATTATAAGTAAAAAATAAAAGTAGATAAATAGAAAATACTATGCCAAAATAATAAATAAATATATTCATTATTTTTATTTGTTTCAATATTAACTAATTTTAAAAAAATAATTGATTCTTTTTAAGAGAGGAAGCCTGACCAATCCCCTTTGGATTACAAAATACAGCACAATCACTACTTTAGGATATAAATTGAAGATGCTCTATAATAAAGAGAGCTGAGAATTCACCTGGGTATCTTTGTGACCTCAAAGCTGCTTCATTGCTTACAGGGATATTCATTTAGGTGAGACCCACACCTGGTAGTAATGATGAAAATGTGCTGGAATGTTTAAGATCCCATTATGTTGATATTCTTAGTGACAAGTGTACAACATACCCTGAGATTGAGGATAAAAGAATTGCTACATTTGAGTTCCAGGTGTAAAGCAGGAGATTTATGATACTCTATTGATAATTTTCTTTAAGGCCTAGAATCCTTAGTAATTCATCAGAAGGACCTAACAGCACAGCAATATTTTACAAGAGCAACTGACATACAAAAAAGCTTTGTTTCTGAGGGCATTAACTGTAACGATAATCATACTTATTAACTGACATGCCATGCTTGTGTTTGGGGATAAGGCTAAATGACTGCTTCTCTGATTCATGTTCTCTGATCCTTCCTACTTTTGCAGTAGCTTCCATAATTTTTATTAGAAAGAAAAGTGAGATGACCCATTATTTCAATTCATCTGCTATACCCCTCCTTCTCTCTTAAGGTAAATATATGTGTCATAAACACATAAAACATGCAGACTCATAGCCCAGTAGACTATGCTTTTCAAGATGTATAAGCACAATTTATCTGTTTATATTCTGAATTTGGTGGAGAAAAGCTTCCATCTCCAGACAAATATAAATTCAATTTTCTTGGATTCTAAGTAGAATATTATGTTGCTTTTGCAAAACACCGAGGGAAATGTCTTCTGGCCTCAACACTGATATTAGTTTTATTATACCATCAGGTCTCATAAATGAACTAGAGTGTATTCATTCAATGGTTACTATGTCTGCTATAAATGAATCACAAATTTTAAGAGAGAATACAGAATTCTAAAAAATGTAATGATCATAGCAATATTTTTAAAAACTCCACCTCCCTCCCTCTGCTCAGGTAACTTAAACCATCTAAAATCTCTTTTTATCTATCTTCCCTATGCAAATTCTACCTATCGTTCAGAAGAAGTCAGGGAACCACAGGCAAATGTTATCTATCTTCCCTATGCAAATTCTACCTATCGTTCAAGAAAATCTCAAATTCTATTTATCCTTTGAAAATTTATGGCTCTTTCACTTTAAAATACTCTCTTTTTTAAAGAAATATTGTCTATATAATGAGTTATGTACTACCTTATCACATCTCTATTGCTATCTTGAACTACTGATGCAAATTCTGTTATGTAAAACTTTACTAGCTTGTCTTCTGTCCCCATTAAGCTGTAAATTCCTTTTCTTTTCTTTTCTTTTTTTTTTTTTTTGTAAAGAGGTCTACTATTTACTTATGAATTTTACTAGTTACATTTTAACATTTAAGGAATGCATACTCTGTGCCAGATATTTTGCTGGGGGTTTTCCATGAATTATCTTATCTTCATATTAAAATGCTTGGCCTAGTGTATAAAGTTCTTATACTTAGTATATCATAGGAAGTATTAGATACTATACCACTAAAGAATGGTGTTTAAGAGTTAGCATTTTAAGTCAGACATTCCTAAGAACAAATCCTGACTCTGTTGTTTATTTGATCAAGTAATTTACACATATTTATTGGTATATTAAATTACATAATGTATATAAGGAGATCGACAGGTTAATAAAAACATTTTGTGGGTTTAAAAAGTAGTAGCTGCTAATTAAAATAACAATTTTTGGAGGAACTTCAAGATGGCGGAAGAGTAAGACGTGGAGATAAACTTGCTCTGCACAAATACATCAGAAATACATCTACAGGTAGAACAACTCCTACAGAACACCTACTGAACGCTGGCAGAAGACCTCAGACCTCCCAAAAGGCAAGAAACTCCCCACGTTCCTGGGTAGGGCAAAAGAAAAAAGAGAAAACACAGACAAAAGAATAGGGATGGGACCTGCACCAGTGGGAAGGAAGAAAGGTTTCCACACACTAGGAAGCCCCTTCTCGGGTGGAGACTGTGGGTGGCGGAGGGGGCAAGCTTCAGAGCCATGGAGGAGAGCACAGCAACAGGGGTGCAGAGGGTAAAGCAGAGAGATTCCCGCACAGAGGATTGGTGACGACCAGCACTCACCAGCCCGAGAGGCTTGTCTGCTCACCCGCTGGAATGCTGGGGGCTGGGAGCTGAGGCTCCGGCTTCAGAATTCAGATCGCAGGGAGAGGACTGGGGTTGGCTGTGTTAACACGGCCTGAAGTGGGCTAGTGCACCACAGCTAACCAGGAGGGAGTCCGGGAAAATGTCTGGAACTGCCGAAGAGGCAAGAGACTTTTTCTTGCCTCTTTGGTTCCTGGTGCGTAAGGAGACGGGATTAAGAGTGCTGCTTAAAGGAACTCCAGAGATGGGTACAAGACACGGCTATCAGTGCAGACCCCAGAGACGGGCATGAGATGCTAAGGCTGCTGCTGCAGCCACCAAGAAGCTTGTGTGCAAGCACAGGTCACTATCCACACCTCCCCACCCGGGAGCCTAAGCAGCCCACTGCTGCCAGGGTGCCATGATCCAGGGAAAACTTCCCCAGGAGAACACACAGCACGTCTCAGGCTGGTGCAATGTCACACTGGGCTCTGCTGCTGCAGGCTCGCCCTGCATTCTGTACTCCTCCCCCAGCCTAAGTAAGCCAGAACCACTGAATCAGCTATTCCTTTCACCCCGTCCTGTTTGAGCAAAGAACAGATTCCCTCAGGCGACCTACACACAGAGGCAGGGCTAAATCCAAAGTTGAATCACAAGAGCTGTGCAAACAAAGAAGAGAAAGGGAAATCTCTCCCAGCAGGCTCAGGAGCAAAGAATTAAATCTCCACAGTCAACTTGATGTATCCTGCATCTGTGGAATACCTGAATAGACAACAAATCATCCCAAATTGAAGAGGTAGACTTTGGGAGTAACTATATATATATATATATATATATATATATATATATATATATATATATATATATATATATATATATTTTCCCTTTTTCTCGTCTTGTGAGTGTGTACGCGTATGCTTCTGTGTCTAATTTTGTCTATATAGCTTTGCTTTTACCATTTGTTCTATGGTTCTATCTGTCATTTTCTTTTTTTTTTCTTTAGTAGATTTCTCAGTGCTTGTTATCATTGGTGAATTTGTTTTTTGGTTTGATTGTTCTCTTCTTTCATTTTAATTACTTTAAACTTTTTTCTTTAAAAATTATTTTTTGTTTTTTATTTAATAATATTTTATTTTATATATTCTATCTTTTTCTTTCTTTCTTCCGTTTTTTTCTCCCTTTTATTCTGAGCCATGTGGATGACAGGGCAATGGTGCTCCAACCAGATGTCAAGGCTGTGCCTCTGAGGTGGGAGAGCCAAGTTCAGAACATTAGTCAACAACAGACTGCCCAGCTCCAAGTAATATCAAATGGTGAAAACCTCCCACAGGTATCCATCTGAACACAAAGACCCAGCTCCACTCAACGACCAGCAAGCTACAGGGCTGGGCACCATATGCCAAACAACTAGCAATACAGGAACACAACACCATGCATTAGAAGAGAGGCTGCCTAAAATCATAATAAGGCTACAGACACCCAAAAACACACCACCAGACGTTGATAGGCCCACCAGAAAGAAAAGAACCAGCCTCATCCACCAGAATACAGGCACTAGTCCACTCCACCAGGAAGCCTACACAACTCACTGAACTAACCTTAGCTACTGGGGGCAGACACCAAAAACAATGGGAACTACAAACCTGCAGCCTGTGAAAAGGAGATCCCAAGCACAGTAAGTTAAGCAAAATGAGAAGACAAAGAAACACACAGCAGATGAAGAAGCAAGGTAAAAACCCAGAAGACCTAACAAATGAAAAGGAAATAGGCAGTCTACTTGAAAAATAATTCAGAATAATGATAGAAAAGATGATACAAAACCTTGAAAATAGAATGGAGAAAATACAAGAAACATTTAACAAGGACCTAGAAGAACTAAGGAGTAAACAAACAATCATGAACAACACAATAAATGAAATTAAAACTTCTCTACAAGGGATCAATAGCAGAATAACTGAGGCAGAAGAATGGATAAGTGACCTGAGAGATAAAAAGGTGGAAATAACTGCGGCAGGGAAGAATAAAGAAAAAATAATTAAAAGAGTCTCAGAAACCTCTGGGACAATATTAAACACAACAACATTTGAATTATAGGGGTCTCAGAAGAAGAAGAGAAAAAGAAAGGGACTGAGAAAATATTTGAGGGGATTATAGTTGAAAACTTCCCTAATATGGGAAAGGAAATGCTTATTCAAGTCCAGGAGACACAGAGTCCAATACAGGATAAACCCAAGGAGAAACACAACACACATATTAATCAAACTATCAAAAATTAAATACAAAGACAAAATATTAAAACCAGCAAGGGAAAAACAACAAATAACACACAAGGGATCCCTATAAGGTTAACAGCTGGTCTTTCAGCAGAAACTCTGCAAGCCAGAAGGGAGTGGCAGGACATATTGAAAGTGATGAAAGGGAAAAACCTACAACCAAGATTACTCTATCCAGCAAGGACCTCATTCAGATTTGACAGAGATATTAAAACATTTACAGACAAGCAAAAACTAAGAGAATTCAGCACAATTAAACCAGATTTAAAACAACTGCTAAAGGAACTCCTCTAGGCAGGAAACACAAGAGAAGGAAATGACCTACACTAACAAACCAAGAAAAATTAAGAAAGCAGTAATAGGAACATACATATCGATAAATACCTTAAATGTAAATGGATGAAATGCTCCAACAAAAAGACATAGACTGGCTGAATGGATACAAAAACAAGACCCATATATATGCTGTCTACAAGAGATGCACTTCAGACATAGGGAAACATGCAGACTGAAATTAAGGGGATGGAAAAAGATATTCCATGCAAATATAAATCAGAAGAAATCTGGAGAAGCAATTCTCATATCAGACAAAATACTTTAAAACAAAGAATATTACAAAAGACAAAGAAGGACACTACATAATGATCAAGAGATCAATCCAAGAAGAAGATATAAAAATTGTAAAAGTTTATGTACCCAACATAGCAGCACCTCAATACATAAGGCAAATACTAACAGCCAAAAAAGAGGAAATTGACAGTAACACAATAATAGTAGGGGAATTAAGCACCCCACTTGCACCAATAGACAGATCATCCAAAATGTAAATAAATAAAGAAACACAAGCTTTAAATGATATATTAAATAAGATGGACTTACTTGATATTTATAGGACATTCCATCCATAAACAACAGAATACACATTCTTCTCAAGTGCTCATGGAACACTATCCAGCATAGATCATATCTTGGGTCACAAATCAAGCCTTGGTAAATTTAAGAAAATTGAAATTGTAACAAGTATCTTTTGTGATCACAAGCCTATGAGATGAGATATCTATTACAGGAAAAATTTGTTAAAAAAAAACCATGGAGGCTAAACAATTCACTACTTAATAACCAAGAGATCAGTGAAGATAGTAAAGAGGAAATCAAAAAATTCCTACAAATGACAATGAAAACATGATGACCCAAAACCTATGGGATGCAGCAAAGGCAGTTCTAAGAGGGAAGTTTACATCAGTACAATCACACCTTATGAAACAAGAAACATCTCAAATAAACAACCTAACCTTACACCTAAAACAAATAGAGAAAGAAGAACAAAAAATACCCAAAGTTAGCAGAAGGAAATAAACCATAAAGATTAGATCAGAAATAAATGAAAAAGAAATGAAGGAAACAAAAGCAAAGATCAATAAAACTAAAAGCTGTTTTTTTGAGAAGAGAAACGAAACTGATAAACCATTTGCCAGACTCATCAAGAAAAAAATGGAGAAGACTCAAATCAATCAAATTAGAAATTAAAAAGGAGAAGTTACAACAGACACTGCAGAAATACAAAGCAACCTAAGAGACTACTACAAGCAACTCTATGCCAATAAAATGTACATCCTGGAAGAAATGGACAAATTCTTAGAAATGCCAAACTTCTGAGACTGAACCAGGAAGAAACAGAAAATATGACCAGCCCAATCACATGCACTGAAATTAAAACTGTGATTAAAATCTTCCAACAAACAAAAATCCAGGACCTGATGGCTTCACAGGTGAATTCTATCAAACATTTAGAGAAGAGCTAACACCTATCCTTCTGAAATTCTTCCAAAATTGAGCAGAGGTAGGAACACTGCCAATCTAATTCTATGATTTGACCATCACCCTGATACCAAAACCAGACAAAGATGTCACAAAGAAAGAAAACTACAGGCCAATATCACTGATGAACATAGATACAAAAATCATCAAAATATACTAGCAAACATAATCCAAACGCACATTAAAAGGATCATACACCATGATCAGGTGGGGTTTATTCCAGGAATGCAAGGATTCTTCAATATACGCAAATCTATCAATGTGATAAACCATATTAACAAATTGAAGGAGAAAAACCATATGATCATCTCAATAGATGCAGAGAAAGCTTTTGACAAAATTCAACACCCATTTATGATAAAAACCCTGCAGAAAGTAGGCATAGAGGGAACTTTCCTCAACATAATAAAGGCCATATATGACAAGCCCACAGCAAACATCATCCTCAATGGTGAAAAACTGAAAGCATTTCCACTAAGATCAGGAACAAGACAAGGTTGCCCACTCTCACCACTATTATTCAACATTGTTTTGGAAGTTTTAGCCACAGCAATCAGAGAAGAAAAGGAAATAAAAGGAATCCAAATTGGAAAAGAAGAAGTAAAGCTGTCACTGTTTGCAGATGACATGATCCTATACATAGAGAACCCTAAAGATGCTACCAGAAAACTACTAGAGCTAATCAATGAATTTGGTAAAGTGGCAGGATACAAAATTAATGCACAGAAATCTCTGGCATTCCTATATACTAATGATGAAAAATCTGAAAGTGAAATCAAGAAAACACTCCCATTTACCATTGCAACAAAAAGAATAAAATATCTAGGAATAAACCTACCTAAGGAGACAAAAGACCTGTATGCAGAAAATTATAAGACACTGATGAAAGAAATTAAAGATGATATAAATCGATGGAGAGATATACCATGTTCTTGGATTGGAAGAATCAACATTGTGAAAATGACTCTACTACCCAAAGCAATTTATAGATTCAATGCAATCCCTATCAAACTACCACTGGCATTTTTCACAGAACTAGAACAAAAAATTTCACAATTTGTATGGAAACACAAAAGACCCCGAATAGCCAAAACAATCTTGAGAACGAAAGAAGGAACTGGAGGAATCAGGCTTCCTGACTTCAGACTATACTACAAAGCTACAGTCATCAAGACGGTATGGTACTGGCACAAAAACAGAAAGATAGATCAATGGAACAGGATAGAAAGCCCAGAGATAAACCCATGCACATATGGACACCTTATCTTTGATAAAGGTGGCAGTAATGTACAATGGAGAAAGGACAGCCTCTTCAATAAGTGGTGCTGGGAAAACTGGACAGGTACATGTAAAAGTATGAGATTAGATCACTCCCTAACACCATACACAAAAATAAGCTCAAAATGGATTAAAGACCTAAATGTAAGGCCAGAAAACTATCAAACTCTTAGAGGAAAACATAGGCAGAACACTCTATGACATAAATCAAAGCAAGATCCTTTCTGACCCACCTCCTAGAGTAATGGAAATAAAAACAAAAATAAACAAATGGGACCTAATGAAACTTCAAAGCTTTTGCACAGCAAAGGAAACCATAAACAAGACCAAAAGACAACCCTCAGAATGGGAGAAAATATTTGCAAATGAAGCAACCGACAAAGGATTAATCTCCAAAATTTACAAGCAGCTCATGCAGCTCAATAACAAGAAAACAAACAACCCAATCCAAAAATGGGCAGAAGACCTAAATAGACATTTCTCCAAAGAAGATATACAGACTGCCAACAAACACATGAAAGAATGCTCAACATCATTAATCATTAGAGAAATGCAAATCAAAACTACAATGAGATATCATCTCACACCAGTCAGAATGGCCATCATCAAAAAATCTAGAAACAATAAATGCTGGAGAGGGTGTGGAGAAAAGGGAACACTCTTGCACTGCTGGTGGGAATGTGAATTGGTTCAGCCACTGTGGAGAACAGTATGGAGGTTCCTTAAAAAACTACAAATAGAACTACCATATGACCCAGCAATCCCACTACTGGGCATATACCCTGAGAAAACCAAAATTCAAAAAGAGTCATGTACTAAAATGTTCATTGCAGCTCTATTTACAATAGCCCGGAGATGGAAACAACCTAAGTGCCCGTCATCGGATGAATGGATAAAGAAGATGTGGCACATATATACAATGGAATATTACTCAGCCATAAAAAGAAACGAAATTGAGCTATTTGTAATGAGGTGGATAGACCTAGAGTCTGTCATACAGAGTGAAGTAAGTCAGAAAGAAAAAGACAAATACCGTATGCTAACACATATATATGGAATTTAAGAAAAAAATGTCATGAAGAACCTAGGGGTAAAGCAGGAATAAAGACGCAGACCTCTTAGAGAACGGACTTGAGGTTATGGGGAGGGGGAAGGGTGAGCTGTGACAGGGCGAGAGAGAGTCATGGGCATATACATAGTAACAAACGCAGTAAGGTAGATAGCTAGTGGGAAGCAGCCGCATGGCACAGGGATATTGGCTCGGTGCTTTGTGACAGCCTGGAGGGGTGGGATGGGGAGGGTGGGAGGGAGGGAGACGCAACAGGGAAGACATATGGGAACATATGTTTATGTATGACTGATTCACTTTGTTATAAAGCAGAAACTAACACACCATTGTGAAGCAATTGTACCCCAATAAAGATGTTAAAAAAAAAAAAAAAAAAAAAAGATCATACAACTTGATCAAATGGGGTTTATCCAACGAATGCAAGGATTTTTCAATATATGCACATCAATCAATGTTATACACCATATTAACAGATTGAAGGAGAAACACCATATGATCATCTCAATAGATGCAGAGAAGGCTTTTGACAATATTCAATACCCATTGATGATAAAAACCTCCAGAAAGTAGGCATAATGGGAACTTACCTCTAACATAATAAAGGCCATATATGGCAAACCCTCAGCGAACATCATCCTCAGTAGTGAAAACTGAAACCATTTCCCCTAAGATCGGGAACAAAACAAGGTTGCCCACTCTCACCACTATTATTCAACATAATTTTACAAGTTTCAGGCACAGCAATCAGACAAGAAAAAGAAAAAAATAATCCAAATCAGAAAAGAAGTAAAGCTGTCACTGTTTGCAGATGACTTGATACCATACATAGAGAATCCTAAAGATGCTACTAGAAAATTACTAAAGCTAATCAATGAATTTGGTAAAGTAGCAGGATACAAAATTAATGCACAGAAACCTCTGGCATTCCTATACCCTAACGATGAAAAATCTGAATATGAAATCAAGAAAACACTTCCATTTACCATTGCAACAAAAAAATAAAATATCTAGGAATAAACCTACCTAAGGAGACAAAAGATTTGTATGCAGAAAATTATAAGACACTGAAGAAAGAAATTAAAAATGACACAAATAGACGGATAGATATACCATGTTCTTGGATTGGAAGAATCAACATTATGAAAATGACTCTACTACCCAAAGCAATCTACAGATTCAATGCAATCCCTATCAAACTACCACTGGCATTTTTCACAGAAGTAGAACAAAAAATTTCACAATTTGTATAGAAACACAAAAGACCCCGAATAGTCAAAGCAATCTTGAAAACAAAAAGTGGAGCTGGAGGAATCAGACTCCCTGACTTCAGAATATACTACAAAGCTACAGTAATCAAGACAGTATGGTACTGGCACAAAAACAGAAATATAGATCATTGGTACAGGATAGAAAGCCCAGAGATAAACCCATGTACATATGGTTACCTTATCTTTGATAAAGGAAGCAAGAATATAAAATTGAGAAAAGACAGCTTCTTCAATAAGTGGTGCTGGGAAAACTGGACAGCTACATCTAAAAGAATGAAATTAGAACACTGCTTAACACCACACACAAAAATAAACTCAAAATGGATTAAAGACCTAAATGTAAGGCAAAGACTATCAAACTCTTAGAGGAAAACATAGGCAGAGCACTCTATGACATAAATCACAGCAAGTGAATCCCTTTGCCCCACCTCCTAGAGAAATGGAAATAGAAACAAAAACAAACAAGTGGGACCTAATGAAACTTAAAGGCTTTTGCATAGCAAAGGAATCCATAAACTAGACGAAATGACAACCCTCAGAATGGGAGAATGTATGTGCAAATGAAGCAACTGGCAAACTATTAATGTTGAAGATTTACAAGCAGTTCATGCAGCTCAATATCAAAAAAACAAACCACCCAATCCAAAAATGGGCAGAAGTGCTAAATAGTCCTTTCTGCAAAGAAGACATACAGATGGCCAAGAGGTGCCTGAAAAGCTGCTCAACATCATTAATTAGTAGAGTAATGCAAATCAAAACTACAATGCGATATCATCTCACACCGGTCAGAATGGCCATCATCAAAACATCTACAAACAATAAATGCTGGAGATGGTGTGGAGAAAAGGGAACCCTCATACACTGTTTGTGGGAATGTAAGTTGATACAGCCACTATGGAGAATGGTGTGGAGGTTCCTTAAAAAACTAAAAATAGAGCTACCATAAAATCCAGCAATCCCACAACTGGGCATATACCCTAAGAAAACCATAATTCAAAAAGGATCATGTACCATAATATTCATTGCAGCTGTATTTACAATAGCCAGAACATGGAAGCAACCTAAGTCTCCATCAACAGATGAATGGATAAAGAAGCTCTGTCACATATATACAATGGAATATTACTCAGCCATAAAAAGAAATGAAATTGAGTTATTTGTAATGAGGTTGGTGGACCTAGAGTGTGTTATACAGAGTGAAGTACATCAGAAAGAGATAAACAAATACCATATGCTAAGACATATATACGGAATCATAAAAAAAAAAAAAAAGGTCATGAAGAACCTAGGGGCAATACAGGAATAAATACGCAGATGTAGTAGAGAATGGACTTGGGGACATGGGCAGAGGAAAGGGTAAGCTGCGACAAATTGAGAGAATAGGAGTGTATATTTGGAGATATATGCATTACCAAATTAAAAATAGATAGATAGTGGGAAGCAGTCGCATAGCACAGGGAGATCAGCTCAGTGCTTTGTGACCAGCTAGAAGGGTGAGATTGGGAGAGTTTGAGGGAGGAAGACACAAAAGGGAAGAGATATGGGGATATATGTATACGTATAACTGATTCATTTTGTTATAAAGCAGAAACTAACACAGCATTGTAAAGCAATTATACTGCAAGAAAAATGTTTTAAAAAATAAAATAAAATAACCACTTTTGAGCCAGTGCAAAACTCAGGGCCATCACTCTAAACATCAATTCTCACTTTAAAGGGCAATGGGCTTTTAAGATCGAGATGATTTTCTCAATTTTGAAACACATTATTTTAGTAGATACTTGGTGGTGGTAGGGAAATACACATCCTGAATATCAATTTTTATATACTTGTTTATCTCTTTCTCATAAAACAACATAGTTGAATGTTAAATTTTTTGATTCTCCCTCAAGTGGGGCAGTTTTGGAATCAGAAATGGTTTTTGAGTTGTATATTTAAAATGTACACTAGACTTGTAGATACTTCTGCAGTATTATTTCAAGTCAACACATTTCCCTACATCGCTGAGCACAGGGAACCAGAGAAGAAAAGTGCAAGATTCTGAAGGTAACATATAGATAATTTTATTATAAACAAAAACAATAAAGTGAAAAGAATTAGCAGTCTGTTAGACTTTCAGGTTCTGAAAATTATTTACTTAAACCCCCAATCCCCTTCTTAAAAAAATTGTCACAAAAATGCATGTCACGTATAAGAATATTCTACATTTCACGTGTATGTGTCGGTGTGAGAGAGATACAGAGAGAGAGGATCCTTCCATGCAGTTGACTCTACTATACAATGACTTGGCTTTCACCTATGAGGACAAGTAACACCAGAGTTTTTCTGGTGACTTGAGAGATCAAAGAAAAAAAAAAAAAACAGCACAGAGACTGAAATGTCAAATGTCTGCATTTTCCCTTCAGTTGTGTATTTCAAAACAAAAACTGAGTTTCCAAAATAGGGGAATTTGGTAGGTTTCATGTGTGCTGCTGCTACCCTGTTTCAGTCTTTTGTTTAGATTGGATCCAAATGCTTCACTGACAGATGTGAGGCACATCCAAATAGTTGCTTCTGGATAAAGTTATTTACACAAGGGCAACAGAGCAGCTAAGTACCCTGGGTAATACAAATGGACAGTTCTGCTTTTCTCCAGATCATTTATATTAAAAAAAAAATTCTGATTTTTCAAAACTTCTTTCACCCAGCATGCATGCTGGTTTCCATGAACATAGAACTTTGAAACCTATACCCTTTATATCAAAATATCAAGAAACTGGAGCTTACCATTTGGTCTCTGTTTCAAAGGCTTTCAAGCAAATTGACCACACACACCATCATCTATTATATTTATAGGACAACATGTTCATCCAATGTGCAGGAATCAGAATCATTATTGCATTATAGGGTCAGTTTTAAAAAGAATTTTGGAGTTAGACTACAGGGAGGAAGGATTTAATTTGGTCAGCTATATATGTGCTCATCAAGTATGAATATGCTATGTAACATGCATTATACTGTATGTGTTTTTTCCTAATCCTTTACACACTGTGGTCTGGGAAGTGTTCAGATTGTGAGAACATTTTCTCAGTTCTTCTTCGTTTGATTTAAATACAAATCTTGACTTAACCATAGGTTTAAATTTGTATTGTTTTAACAAAAATTTCAGGGAGGGGTGATAGTTGAGGAGAGGTAAATTTATTTCTTAATTGTTGATATAATGTGAGATTTTATAGGAAGGCTTCACAGAGCATGGGGGCATTTAAAAGAAATAGCATTAAAACTTACTTATATCTCAATACAATGAGACATCGTCCAAGTCCCAGGTCATGTTGAAAGGGGAAAGACTATTTAAAAATAATATTCAGTGCAACATTTTTCTTGTGCATGAAAAGAATTAGCCTCTTGTAGTTGAACTGTAACATAGAACTTTTCTCTCCATTTATCTTTTTACAGTAATATTGCTTTCCTTGTTAGTCAAATGGAAAATTACAGCTTTGAAATCTGAAAGGAGAGACCTCCCCAATACACACACTATTTACAAAAAGCCTTTATACCACTGCAGTGAATAAATGCTTGCCTTTTATGTCATACATGTGATTCAAATTCTTTGACAAAAAGTGTATTTTAACAGTTGTCAATATCGACAATGAGTACCTCCTTACTTAAGACAAACCTATAATTTGGTAGTAGGAGATATTTTAATATTATAAACCATAGTGTTCCTTTCATTTACCTGCGGCAGCAAAAACCTTTTAATTACACATGTATCATTGATCTGAACTGCTGCTCATTTAACCAAGAAAATTATTATTTATAGGCTCAAGGGAACTTAATACTATGTGAAGTTCAGTCTGAGACAAATAAGAGGATATTTATTAAATGAGGTAATTTGATGCTAACTTTTTATTAAGGAGAAGAAAACTTATTATACATCTGAAACAGAAAAAAAGAAGAAATGGAATTTCTACACATAGCCAGAGGCAGAGGAACAACTTATTTCCAAGCCCATTGCCTTTTCCCTGTAATGCAGTTGTCTGACAAGTATGCAGGGAGAGTGACTGAGGAGGGAAAACATTCCTTCTTGTTTGGGAAAATAAAATGTTGCACTGATTTTTTTTTTTAACTTAAGGAGACCAACTAACAGAGGAATGCTCAGATAAAGTAGCACTAAAGAAATATTTGAAACAATAAATTCTGTTTCTTTTACTTCAGTAAGAGTTGTCATTCTTTATCCACATGGAAAATTTAACTTCCTTCTTTTTAAAAAATGAATAACAAGATAATACAAATGCTACTGTCCATTTGAAACATCCCTGAGAAACTTGCCAGTATCAATCTTTACATGAAATTTGAGATTGTTTTCTGCTTTCCTGTGGGGGATTGAAATATTTAAATATTTTCTGTATCAGAAATAGTATGGGGAAATACAACTTTCTGTCCTTTCTCCTCTGAAGATCTAATTTATTTCAGTGACAGGAAAAATAGTAGACAGATTTATATGTAAGAATACAAGAATATATTCATTATATTTCTAGTTGCAAACTCAAAAACACTTCACCTTACTAAAAATCATAACCACACAGAAAATCCATAGAAAGAGATAATTAATTCCACTTAGAACAGAAGAGAAGTTTCTGATCTTTTTCATCTCAGAGCTTCTGCCTACCAGTAGAAGAAAAACAAAAAAAAAGGTTAGAAGGTTAGACACCAAAATCTTAACATTGAGTAACTTTATGTACTTTCTTTGTACTTGGTACTTATCTGAATTTCCTACATTTTCTACAATACATTAGTAGGATGAGCACGTCATTTTTTAAATTGTGTTTCTGGTATTACCACATACTTATTTTCTTTCTTTATATAGGCACCACTTGAAACTTTTAAAATTTACCATTCTGATTTACAGTTTTGAGAATAGTGAGACAAGTAGTAAGTTGAAGTGAAAAACTTTAGGTATTTTTTCATATATTCATTCTAAAATATTTCTTGTACATTTCTGATGTACACATCACTATGTTAGGTGTTATGTGAAGTCTAAAGTTGAAAACAACATAGTCTCTGAACTTTAGGAACCAAAAATGCTAAATGATTTTACAAATATCTGTAATAGTTATATGTGGTGAGTGGTTGTGGTGCAAGCTCTGTGTTCTAAAAGTAGGCCATAAATACCAGATGAGAAATTCAGATTTTATCTTGTAAGTAAAGAGGAGAGATCGACTGTCTTTAAATAAAGGATATGATCAAAACGATACCATAGAAAGATAAAATTTCTGGCCATGTTTGTAGTGCTGCATTAAAATAGGTGGAAGTCTAGACCAAATAGGCTACTTAGGAGTCTATTGCAATGTGAAGCAGCAGAATTACAATACTGCTGTCAGTGTGCAAACACTGAGAAAAAAAAATCAACCAGTTCCAGTGTTTAGTACTGTTGTAGGGTGAGACTGGAGCAGGGAAGGAGGGGGTTGCTGGCTGGCCACAGAGAAGACTGAAACAAAATTATTGCTGAAGTAGTTAACCTTGAAAGACTAGGGAAGTATTGTCACTTGATGACAAATAAAATTCAATGTATCTGTAGATGCATAGGGCTGCTGATGAGTTTCATTCTTAGCAAGAAAGTTTACAATTAAAGAAAGGGAAAACAAATTCCAGAAATTCTGTCACTGGCCAATGTAGTTTAACAAAAGAACCCAGGCTAAGGGATTAGGAGCGTAGGGTCATATTCTTAGGCCTATCACTAGCCACTTCATTGTGCCTCCCTTCCTCTGTCAGCGGACTGAGTGTAACCACACATGTCTCACAGGGATATTCACTGAGAGGTGGGACAAGTGATTAGGCCTCCTCAGAAGGAAGTAGACATAGAAATCCTCACTTCATTATGTTCTGCTCAATAATAACCAACTCACAGGGAAACAATGGTAATGGTTGAAATATCTAGAAAAAGAACAAGATTCTTTTGTGATAAAAAAAAAAAAACCTGGTCTTTTGAAGAGGAGAGAAGAGTAAAATAAAAAACGGACTCCTAAGTGCCCTCTTGGTAATCTCAAGGTCTGAAATAGTTAATTCATGTCTATAAGCAACTTTTTTTTTCCTTTTCATTCCCTAGGCTGGTTAGACCCATAGAAATATTACAGAAGGTGAACTGATATTCAGGGGTGCCTAGAGCAGGGTGTGTGAATGAAAGGGGGATAATCTAATTAGTTGATCCTTGAAAATGGACTTCTGTAAGAACTGTTTGAATTTTTTTCCCTAATGCAATTGAGCCTCTCTTTTTCTCTACTGATAATCTCATTTTAGTTTTTTAATTGGTAGAAAGAAAAAATTAGTATTTTATCTTCTAGAATATTATTTAGAATTTACATTAAATTTCAAACAAGTAAAATTGAGTGGGAAATAATTTTTTTGTACGAAGATCAAAATGAGGCACTAGGATTGGAAATTTTTTCACATTCTGTTTATCATACATTTATACTCAGTTGTTGATTTTTATAAAGCAAAAATAGGCTGATAAAATTATACACCTGATCAAAAGTACAAACAAATCACAAATTTGATCTAAAAGATGCCATTTTACCTGATTGTTTAATTTTAAAATAGATCCCTGGTTAAACTCACATTCTGTATTTTAATAACCAGATCACTCAACATTGTTATGGTTCACCAAAATACAGACAACTCCTAAAAGAAAATATAATTTTCTCAGGGAGACTACCTGATGTGTCAAGATAAGGAGGCAAATCAGAAAAATTCAATTTTTAAAGCATTAAAATCAGTGTTAAAGAAGATAATTTACACAAAGGATTAAAAAGAGGAAAATACACTAACTGAGGTTTTGAAAGTGTTAATGCATATAAGAATGGATATAGAAGTCACTCAACAGCAACAACAACAACATAAAAAAAAAACCTTTAGATGTTGTAGCACCTTCCTTCCTTCCTTTCTTTCTTTCTTTTCTTTCTTTCTCTTTCACTTAGAAGTAAGCAAACTCATAATCTTCCTTAGAATTATGCATACAATAAATGAAACACAACTAAGCCAAATATGATGATTGAAAAAAGTTTTGAGACAACATTTTACTTTGGCTTTTTGGACTGAATTTTAAGAAAGAAAAGCTACTCACACCATTGCTGCCATAGTTGAGGCTTGTTTCATGATGTAAACAAAAACACTTCCAGTTTCAAAGAACTCAGTTGTAATACCTGAGTTGAGGGTGATTGTGATCAAAACAGTCTCTCTGGATGCTCCCTCCACCTACCAAAAAATACATGATTATATTTCTATGAGAAAATGGTACACATGCATTTCAAAATAAACAGCTTTTTATTTCTTAGGAAGCCAATCACAATGAGCTCTGCTTGCAGAGCTGCCCAAAGTAGCAGTCTCAAGGAATAAGGAAGTTAGGCTCACTTCTTTAAGTCACACTGTCCTTTCCACATCTCAAAATAGCATCCAGGTATCGAATTCTTCTATTTAGCAATATTACTAAATCTTTTCCTTTTCTCTATTTTCTCACTTACCAAACCTGAAAAATATTAACCAGTTTAAAAAGTGACCAAAACTGCTGATATTTTAGAAAGCTTTTAAATAGAAAGATTTTTAAGTGCTAGTGGTAACTAAATAAGTGAAATCTGATGTCAAAGAGTGTTTATCTGGTGGTACAATTTCTGCATGTGGAAAGTCATAGCTCCACATTCCTGCACCCATAAGTAGTAGGCAGAGTGGAGTTATGTTAGGGACACTTTACTTAGACCAATGGAATGTGGTCCACCTCTAACCAGATAATTTCCGAGGACCCACTGGCATACAAAATCCTGATCATGAACAGGGACGTTTTGACGACTTTTGTGGATGAGATGTGTGTTTGTGCGTGTGTGTGGGCATGTTTGTGTAGGCAACCATGCAGCACGTTGTGTTGAGGAAAACTGACCACTTTCACCTGGGAGCCAGGCAATCTTTAGGCAATGGCTAGAACCAAGGAGGGATCATGGGACCCTCATTTCTTCTATGCCCTGGAGACTGCTGATTTATCAACAGTGTTCCAACCAAGGGTCAGACTGGGTATTCTCACTATGACCCTATTTCTGTGAGTTTAGCAGAAGATAGGAGGTACAGGTGAGAGATACAGTGGTTTCTTAGAGCAGTGCTATATGAAGAAGTAAAATTTGCTTTTGGTATTTTGAGGTTTTTTAGACTCTGATTTAAACTCTGATTTAGACTCTGATTTAAATAGTTTTAGACTCCTCCTTCACGGAGGAGACCTTCAAGATGGCAGAGGAGTAAGACATGGAGATCACCTTTATCCCCACAAATACAACAGAAATACATCTACTTGTGGAGCAACTCCTACAGAACACCTACTGAAAGCTGGCAGAAGACGTCAGGCTTCCCCAAAGGCAAGAAACTCCCAACATACTTGGGTAGGGAAAAAAGAAAAAACAAAGACAAAAGAAGAGGGCCGGGACCTGCACCTCTGGGAGGGAGCTGTGAAGGAGGAAAATTCTCCACACACTAGGAAACCCCTTCACTGGTGGAGATGGGGGGTGGGCGGGGGGGAAGCTTCAGAGCCACAGAGGAGAGAGCAGCAACAGGGGTGCAGAGGGCAAAGCGGAGAGATTCTCACACAGAGGATCAGTGCCAACCAGCACTCACCAGCCAGAGATGCTTGTCTGCTGACCCGCTGGGATGGGTGGGGGCTGGGAGCTGAGGCACCGGCTTCAGAATTCATATCCCAGGGAGAGGACTGGGGTTGGTTGCATGAAAACCTCCTGAAGGGGGTTAGTGCACCACAGCTACGTGTGAGGGAAACCAGGAAAAAGTCTGGACCTGCCAAAGAGGTAAGAGACCATTGTTTTGGGGTGCATGAGGAGAAGAGATACAGAGCACTACCTAAATGAGCTCCAGAGATGGGCACTATCCGTGGCTATAAGCATGGACACCAGAGATGGGCATGAAATGCAAAGGGTGCTGCTGCAGTCACCAATGAGCCTGTGTGCAAGCACAGCTCACTATCCACATCTCCCTTCCTGGGAGCCTGTGCAGTCCGTCACTGCCAGGGTCCCATGATCCAGGGACAACTTCCCAGGGAGAACACACGGTGTGCCCTAGGCTGATGAAACGTTATGCTGGCCTCTGCTGCCACAGGCTTGCCCTGCATTCCATACCCTTCCCTTCACCCAGCTTGAGGAAGCCAGAGCCCCCTAATCAGCTTCTATTTTAATCCCATACTGTCTGAGTGAAGAGCAAACACCCTTAGTCGACCAATATGCAGAGGTTGGGCCAAATTCAAAGCTGAACCCCAGGAGTTGTGCAAACAAAGAAGAGAAAGGGAAATCTCTCCCAGCAGCCTCAGGAGCAGCAGGTTAAATCTCCACAACTAGATGTACCCTGTATTGTGGAATACCTGAAGAAACAACAAATCATCCCAAAATTGAGGCATTGGACTGTGGGAGCAACTGTAGACTTGGAGTTTGCTTTCTGCATCTAACTTGTTCCTGGTTTAATGTTTATCTTAGTTTACTATTTAGAGTTTAATATCATTAGAAGATTTGTTTATTGATTTGGTTGTTCTCTAACTCCTTTTTTTCTATATATAGATATATATTTTTTTCTCTTTTTCTCATTTTGTTAGTGTGTATGTGTATACTTCTTTCTGTGATTTTGTCTGTATAGCTTTACTTTTACCATTTGTCAAAAGGTTCTGTCTGTCCTTTTTTTTTTTTTTTTTTTGGAAAGCTTTCAGCACTTGTTATCATTGATGGATTTGTTTTTGGTTTGGTTGTTCTCTTCTTTATTTTTCTGGTTACTTTTTAATTTTTAATAATCATTTTTTATTTCAATAAGTTTATTTTATTTTATTTTACATTTCTTTATTTCTTTCCTTTTTTTTCCCTTTTCTTCTGAGCCATGTGGGTGACAGGGTCTTGGTGCTCCAGCCAAGTGTCAGTCCTGTGCCTTTGAGGTGGGAGAGCCGAGTCCAGGACATTGGTCCCCCAGAGACCTCCTGGCTCCATGTAATATCAAAGGGCAAAAGTTCTCCCAGAGATCTCCATCTTAAAGCTAAGACCAAACTCCACTCAATTACCAGCAAGCTACAGTGCTGGACACACTATGCCAAGCAACAAGCAAGACAGGAACTCAACACCACACATTAGCAGAGAGGCTACCTAAAATTACAACAAGGTCATATATCCCAAAAACAAAACTGGATGCGGTCCTGCCCAACAGAAAGACAAGATCTAGCCTCAACCATCAGACCACAGGCACTACTCCCCTAGAGCAGGAAGCCTACACAACCCACTGAACCAACCTTAGGCACTGGACCAGACACCAAAAACAATGAGAACTACAAACTTGTAGCCTGTGAAAAGGAGACCACAAACACAGTAAGTTGAGCAAAATGAAAAGACAGAGAAACATACAGCAGATGAAGGAGAGAGGAAAAAACCCACCACACCAAACAAATGAAGAGGAAATAGGCAGTTTACCTGAAAAATAATTCAATGTAATGAGAGTAAAGATGATCCAAAATCTTGGAAATAAAATGGAGAAAATACAAGAAACCTTTAACAAGGACCTAGAATAACTAAAGTGCAAACAATGGTAAACAACAAAATAAGTGAAATTAAATATTCTCTAGAAGGAATCAATAGCAGAATAAAAGAGGCAGAAGAATGGAAAAGTGACTTGGAAGATAAAATAGTGGAAATTACTACCACAAGCAGAAAAAATAAAAAGAATGAAAAGAATTGAGGACAGTCAAAGAGAATTCTGGGACAACATGAAATGCAACAACATTTGAATTATACAGGTCTTAGAAGAAGGGAAAAAGAAAGGGGCTGAGAAAATATTTGAAGAGATTATAGTTGAAACTTTCCCTAATATGGAAAGGGAAATAGTCAGTCAAACCCAGGAAATGCAGAGAGTCCCATACAGGATAAATCCAAGGAGAAACACACCAAGACACGTATTACTAAAACTATTAAAAATTAAATACAAAGAAAATATATTAAAAGCAGCAAGGAAATAGCAACAAATAACATACAAGGGAATACCCATAAGGTTAACAGCTAATTTTTCAGCTGAAACTCTGCAACCCAGAAGGGAGTGGCAGGACATATTTAAACTGATGAAAGGGAAAAAGCTACAACCAAGATTACTGTACCCAGCAAGGATCTCATTCCAATTCAACAGAGAAATTAAAACCATTACAGACAAACAACAGCTAAGAGAATTCAGCACCACCCACCAGCTTTACAACAAATGCTCAAGGAACTTCCCTAGTCGGGAAACACAAGAGAAGGAAAAGACCTACAATAATAAACCAAAACAATTAAGAAAATGGTAATAGGAACATACATATTGATAATTACCTTACATGTAAATGGATTAAATGCTCCAACCAAAAGACACAGACTGGCTGAATGGAAATAAAAATAAGACCTATATATAAGCTGTCTACAAGAGACCCATTTCAGACCTAGGGACACATACAGTTTGAAAGTGGGGAGATGGAAAAAATATTCCATGCAAAGGGAAATCAAAAGAAAGCTGGAGTAGCAATTCTCATATCATACAAAATACTTTAAAACAAAGACTATTACAAAAGATAAAGAAGGACACTACATAATGATCAAGGGCTCAATCCAAGAAGATATTACAATTGTAAATATTTATGCACTCAACCTAGGAGCACCTCAATACATAAGGCAAATGCTAACAGCCATAAAAGGGAAATCAACAATAACACAATCATAGTAGGGGGCGTTAACACCCAACTTGCAACAATGGACAGATCATCCAAAATGAAAATTAATAAGGAAGCACAATCTTTAAATGATACATTAAACAAGATGAACTTAACTGATATTTATAGTACATTCCATCCAAAAACAACAGAATACACTTTCTTCTCAAGTGCTCATGGAACATACTTCAGGATAGATCATATCTTGGGTCACAAATGAAGTTTTGGTAAATTTAAGAAAATTGAAATCACATCAAGTATCATTTCTGACCACAATGCTATGAGACTAGATATCAATTACAGGAAAATATCTGTAAACAATACAAACACATGGAGGCTAAACAATATGCTACTTAATAGCCAAGAGGTCACTGAAAAAATCAAAGAGGAAATCAAAATATAACAAGAAAATAATGACAATGGAACACGACAATCCAAAAACCTATGGGATGCATCAAAAGCAGTTCTAACAGGGAAGTTTATAGCAATACAATCCTACCTCAAGGACCAAGAAACAACTCAAATAAACAATCTAACCTTACACCTAGAGCAATTACAGAAAGAAAAACAAAAATACCCCAAAGTTAGCAGAAGAAATCATAAAGATCAGATCAGTAATAAATGAAAAAGAAATGAAGAAAATGATGGCAAAGATCAATAAAACAAAAAGCTGTTTTTTTGAGAAGAGAAACAAAATTGATAAACCTTTTGCCAGATGCATCAAAAAAAAGGGAGAAGACTTAAATCAATAGAATTAGAAATGAAAAGAAGAGATAGCAACTGACAATACAGAAATACAAATTACCATGAGCGATTACTACGAGCATCTATATGCCAATAAAATGGACTACCCAGAAGAAATGGACAAATTCTTAGAAAAACACAACCTTCTGTAACTGAACCAGGAAGAAATAGAAAAGATAAACAGAGCAATCACAAACACTGAAATTGAGACTGTGATTAAAAATCCTCCAACAGGCAAAAGCCCAGGACCAGATAGATTCACAGGTGAAATCTATCAAACATTTTGAGAAGAGCTAACACCTATCCTTCTGAAACTCTTCCAAAATATAGCAGAGGGAGGAACACTCACAAACACATTCTACAAAGCCACCATAACCCTGATACTGAAACCATACAAAGATGTCACAAAGAAAGAAAACTACAAGCCAATAACACTGATGAACATACATGTAAAAATACTCAAAAAATACTAGCAAACAGAATCCAACAGCACAGTTAAAAGATTATACACCATGATCAAGTGGGGTTAATCCCAGGAAAGCAAGGATTGTTCAGTATATACAAATCAATGTGATATACCATATTAACAAATGGAAGGAGAAAAAACATATGATCATCTCAATAGATGCAGAAAAATCTTTCGAGAAAATTCAACACCATTTATGAGAAAAACCCTCCAGAAAGTATGCATAGAGTGAACTTATGGCAACTTAATAAAGGCCATATATGACAAACCCACAGGCAACATCGTTCTCAATGATGAAAAACTGAAAGCATTTCCACTAAGATCAGGAACAAGACAGGGTTGTCCACTCTCACCACTATTATTCAACATAGTTTTGGAAGTTTTAGACACAAAAGTCAGAGAAGAAAAAGAAAATGAATTCAAATTGGCAAAGAAGAATTAAAGCAGTCATTGTTTGCAGATGACAATATACTATACATTGAGAATCCTAAAGATGCTACCAGAAATCTACTAGGGGTAATCAACAAATTTGGTAAAGTAGCATGATAAAATATTAATGCACAGAAAACTCTTGAATTCCTATACACTAATGATGAAAAATAAGAAAGAGAAATTAAGGAAACACTCCCATATATGGTTGCCACAAAAGAATGAAATTCCTAGGAATAAACCTACCTAAGGAGACAAAAGACCTGTATGCATAAAACTATAAGATACTGATGAAAGAAATTAAAGGTGATAAAACAGATGGAGACGTATACCATATTCTTGGATTGGAATAATCAACATTGTGAAAATGGCTATACTACTCAAAGAAATCTACAAATTCAATGCAATCCCTATCAAACTACCAATGGCATTGTTCACAGAAGTAGACAAAAAATTCACAATTGGTATGGAAACACAAAAGACAATGAATAGCCAAAGCAATATTGAGAAAGAAATATGGAGCTGGAGGAATCAGGCTCCTGGACTTCAGACTATTCTACAAAGCTACAGTAATCAAGACAGTATGTGACTGGCACAAAAATAGAAATATAAATAAATGGAACAAGAGAGAAAACCCTGAGATAAACCCACACACATATGGTCACCTAATTTTTGATAAAGGAGGGAAGACTATACAATGGAGAAAAGACAGCCTCTTCAAAAAGTGGTGCTGGCACAGAGACAAGAGACTTTTTCTTGCCTCTTTGTTTCCTGGTGCACGAAGAGAGGGGATTAAGAGCACTATTTAAAGGAGCTCCAGAGATGAGCGCGAGCCACAGCTATCAGTGCAGACCCCAGAGATGGGCATAAGACGCTAAGGTTGCTGATGCAGCCACCAAAAAACCTGTGTGCAAGCACAGGCCACTATCCACATTTCCCCTCCTGGGAGCCTGTGCAGCCCACCACTGCCAGGGTCCTGTGATCCAGGGACAACTTCCCCGGAAGAACACATGATGCTCCTCAGGCTGTTGCAACATCACGCCAGCCTCTGCCACTGGAAGCTCGCCACTCCTCTGTACCCCTCCCTTCCCCTGGTATGAGTGAGCCAGAGAACCTGAATCAGCTGCTCTTTAACCACGTCCTATCTGAGCGAAGAACAGATGCCCTCAGACAACGTACACACAGAAGTGGGTCCAAATCCAAAGCTGAACCCTGGGAGCTGTGTGAATAAAGAAGAGAAAGGGAAATATCTCTCAGCAGCCTCAGGAGGAGCGGATTAAATCTCCACAGTAAACTTGATGTACCCTGCATCTGTGGAATACCTGAATAGACAACAAATCATCCAAAATTGAGGAGGTGGACTTTGTGAGCAATGATATATATATATATATATATATATATATATATATATATATATTTTCCTTTTTCTCTTTTTGTGAGTGTTTATGTGTATGCTTCTGTATGCGATTTTGTCTGTATAGCTTTCCTTTCACCGTTTGGCCTAGGGTTCTCTCTGTCAGTTTTGTTTTTTATTTAATTACACAATTTTTTTTCTTAATAATTACTTTTTATTTTTTTATTTTAAGAATTTCTTTGTTTTATTTTACTTTATTTTATTTTACTTTATGTTCTTCTTTCTTTCCTTTTTTTTTCTCCTTTATATTCTGAGCTGTTCGGAGGACAGGCTTTTGGTGCTAAAGCCAGGTGTCAGGGCTCTGCCATGGAGGAGGGATATCAAAGTTTAGGACACTGGTCCACAAGAGACCTCCAGCTCCACATAATATCAAATGGCGAAAAACTCACAGAAATCCCAATCTCAGTGCCAAGACCCAGCTCCACACAACGACCAACAAGATACAGTGAAGGACACTCTATGAAAACAACTAGCAAGACAGGAACACAACCCCATCCATCAGCAGATAGGCTGCCTAAAATGATAATAAGGCCACAGACACCCCTATACACACCACCAGACATGGACCTTCCCAACAGAAAGACAAGATCCAGCCTCATCCACCAGAACACAGGAACTGGTCACATCCACCAGGAAGCCTACATGACCCACTGGTCCAAAATTAATCACTGGGGACAGACAAGAAAAACAACAGAAGCTACAAACCTGTAGCCTGTGAAGTGGAGATGCAAAACACAGTAAGATAAGCAAAATGAGAAGACAGAAAAACACACAGCAGATGAAGGAGCAAGGTAAAAACCCATCAGACCTAACAAATGAAGAGGAAATAGGCAGTCTACCTGAAAAAGAATTCAGAATAATAATAGTAAAGATAATCCAAAATCTTGGAAATAGAATAGAGAAAATGCAAGAAACATGTAACAAGAACCTAGAAGAACTAAAGAGGAAACAAGCAATGATGAAGAACACAATAAATGAAATTAAAAATACTGTAGAAGGGATCAATAGCAGAATAACTGAGGCAGAAGAACGGATAAGTGACCTGGAAGATAAAATAGTGGAAATAACTACTGCAGAGAAGAATAAAGAAAAAGGAATAAAAAGAATTGAGGACGATCTCAGAGAGCTCTGGGACATTAAATGTACCAACATTCGAATAATAGGGGTCCCAAAATAAGAAGAGGAAAAGAAAGGGACTGAGAAAATATTTGAAGAGATTATAGGTGAAAACTTCCCTAATATGGGAAAGGAAATAATCGAGTCCAGGAGGCATAGAGAGTCCGATACAGGAAAAATTCAAGGAGAAACACGGTTAGACACAGAGTAATCAAACTATCAAAAATTAACTACAAAAAGCAAATAGTAAAACCAGCTAGGGAAAAACAACAAATAACACACAAGGTAGTCCCAATAAGGTTAACAGCTGATCTTTCAGCAGAAACTCTGCAAAACAGAAGGGAGTGGTAGGACATATTTAAAGTGATGAAGGAGAAAAAACCTACAGCAAAGATTACTCTACATAGCAAGGATCTCATTCAGATTTGATGGAGAAATTAAAAGCTTTAGAGACAAGCAAAAGCTAAGAGAATTCAGTTCCACTAAAACCAGCTTTACCACAAATGCTAAAGGAACTACTCTAGGCAGGAAACACAAGAGAAAGAAAAGAGCTACAATAATAAACCCAAAACAATAAAGAAAATGATAATAGGACCATACATATGAATAATTACCTTAAATGTAAATGGATTAAATGCTCCAACCAAAAGACATAGACTGGCTGAATGGATACAAAAACAAGACCAATATATATGCTGTCTACAACAGACCCACTTCAGACGCTGGAACAGATACGGACTGAAAGTGAGGGGATGGAGAAAGATATTCTGTGCAAATGGAAATCAAAAGAAAGCAGGAGTAGCAATCTCATATCAGACAAAATAGACTTTAAAACAAAGATTATTAGAAGACACAAAGAAGTACACTACATAGGGATCAAGGGATCAATCCAAGAAGATATAACAATTGTAAATATTTATGCAGTCAACACAGGAGCACCTCAATGCATAAGGCAAATACTAACAGCCATAAATGGGGAAATTGACAGTAACACCATCATAGTAGGGGACTTTAATACCGCACTTGCACCAATGGACAGATCATCCAAAATGAAAATAAACAGGGAAACAAATGCTTTAAATCATACATTAAACAACATGGACTTAATTGATAGTTATAGGATATTCAATCCAAAAAGTACAGAATACACATTCTTCTCAAGTGCTCATGGAACATTCTCCAGGATAGATCATATCTTGGTTCACAAATCAAGCCTTGCTAAATTTAAGAAAATTGAAATTGTATCAAGTATCTTTTCCGATCACAGCACTATGAGACTAGGTATCAATTACAGGAAAAAATATGTAAGTAATAAAACTCAAGGAGACTAAACAACACACTAGTTAGTAAACAAGTGATCACCAAAAAAATCAAACAGGAAAACAAAATACTCCTTGAAATAAAAAAATAAAAACACAACAACCCAAACCTATGGGAAGCAGCAAAAGCAGTTCTAAGAGTGAAGTGTATAGCAATACTATCCTACCTTAAGAAACATGAAACAACTCAAATGTACAACCTAACCTTATACCTAAAGCAATTAGAGAAAGAAGAACAAAAATACCCCAAAGTTAGCAGAAGGAAAGAAATCATAAACATCAGATCAGAAATAAATGAAAAAGAAATGAGGAAAACGATAGCAAAGATCAATAAAACAAAAAGCTGGTCCTTTGAGAAGACAAAAAAAATTGATAAACCATTTGCCAGACTCATCAAGAAAAAAAGGGAGAAGACCCAAATCAGTAGAATTAGAAATGAAAAAGAGGAAGTAACAACCGACACTGCAGAAATACAAAGGATCCTGAGAGATTACTACAAGCAACTATATGCCAAAAAAATGGACAACCTGGAAGAAATGGACAAATTCTTAGAAATGCACAACCTTCTGAGACTGAACCAGGAAAAAATAGAAAATATGAGCAGACCAATTACAAGCACTGAAATTGAAACTGTGATTAAAAATCTTCCAGTAGAGGTATTCTGAAAATGGCAGAACAGTAAGACGCGGAGATCACCTTCCGCCTCACAGATACACCAGAAATACATATACACGTGGAACAACTCCTATAGAACGCCTACTGAATGCTGGCAGAAGACCTCAGACCTCCCAAAAGGCAAGAAACTCCCTACGTACCTCAGTAGGGCAAAAGAAAAAAAGAAAAAACAGAGACAAAAGAATAGGGACAGGACCTGCACCAGTGAGAGGGAGCTGTGAACGAGGAAAGGTTTCCACACACTAGGAAGCCCCTTCGCAGGTGGAGACAGCAGGTGGCAGAGCGGGTAGCTTCAGAGTCATGGAGGAGAGCACATCAACAGGGGTGTGGAGGGCAAAACAGAGAGATTCCCGCACAGAGGATCAGTGCCAGCCAGCACTCACCAGCCCGAGAGACTTGTCTGCTCACCCACCACGGTGGCGGGGCTGCGAGCTGAGGCTCGGGCTTTGGTTGGAGCACAGGGAGAGGACTGGGGTTGGCTGTGGGAACACAGCCTGAAGGGGTTAGTGCAGCACGAGGGAGTCCAGATAAAGGTCTGGAGCTGCAAAAGGGGCAAGAGACTTTTTCTTCCCTCTTTGTTTCCTGGTGTGCAAGGACAGGGGATTAAGAGCTCTGCTTAAAGGAACTTCAGAGACGGGCACAAGCTGTGGCTAAAAGCGTGGACCCCAGAGATGGGCAGGAGATGCTAAGGCTGCTGCTGCCACCACCAAGGGGCCTGTGTGTGAGCACAGGTCACTAACCACATCCCTCTTCCAGGGAACCGGTGCAGCTTGCCACTGCCAGGTTCCCGGGATCCAGGGACAACTTCCCCGGGAGAACGCACAGCAGGCCTCAGGCTGGTGCAATGTCACACCGGCCTCTGCCGCTGCAGGCTCGCCCCGCACTCCGTGCCCCTCCCTCCTCCCGGCCTGAGTGAGCCAGAGCCCCCGAATCAGAGGCTTCTTTAACCCCATCTTGTCTGAGCAAAAAACAGACGCCCTCCAGCGACCTACACGCAGAGGCGGGGCTAAATCCAAAGCTGAGGCCCTGGGAGCTGTGAGAACAAAGAAGAGAAAGGGGAGTCTCTCCCAGTAGCCTCAGAACTAGCAGATTAAAGCTCGACAATCAACTTGATGTACCCTGCATCTGTGGAATACATGAATAGACAACGAATCATCCCAAATGGAGGAGGTGGACTTTGAGAGGAAGATTTATGATTTTTTCCCCCGTTCCCTCTTTTTGTGAGTGTGTATGTGTATGCTTCTGTGTGAGATTTTGTCTGTATAGCTTTGCTTCCACCATTTGTCCTATGGTTCTATCCATCCATATTTTTTTAAATTTTTTTTTCTTAATAATTACTTTTAATTTTAATAACTGTATTTCAATTTACTTTATCCCCTTTCTTTCTTTCTTTCTTTCTTTCTTTCTTTCTTTCTTTCTTTCTTTCTTTCTTTCTTTCTTTCTTTCTTTCCTTCCCTCCTTTAGACAACGAATCATCCCAAATTGAGGAGGTGAACTTTGAAAGCAAGATTTATGATTTTTTCCCCTTTTCCTCTTTTTGTGAGGGTGTATGTGTATGCTTCTATGTGAGATTTTGTCTGTATACCTTTGTTTCCACCATTTGTCCTAAAGTTCTATCCATCCACTTTTTAAAAAAAAAATTTTTCTTAATAATTATTTTTTAATTTAATAACTTTATTACATTTTACTTTACCTTATTTTACTTTATCATCTTTCTTTCTTTATTTTTTCCTTCCTTCCCTCCTTCCTTCCTTCCTTCCATCCTCCCACCATTCCTCAGTCCCTCCCTCCCTCCCTCCTTTTTTCTTTCCTTTTCTTCTTTCTTTCTTTCTTCCTTCCTTCTTTCCTTCATTCCTTCCTTCTTTCCTTCCTTCCTTCCTTCCCTCCTTTCCTCCTTTCTTTCTTTCTTTCTTCCTTGCTTTCTTTCTTTCTTTCTTCCTACTTCTACTAATTCCTTCTATCTACTTTTTCTCCCTTTTATTCTGAGCTGTGTGGATGAAAGGCTCTTGGTGCTGCAGCCAGGAGTCAGTGCTGTGCCGCTGAGGTGGGAGGGCCAAATTCAGGACACTGGTCAACAAGAGACCTCCCAGCTCCACATAATATCAAATGGTGAAAATCTCCGAGAGATCTCCATCTCAACACCAGCACCCAGCTTCACTCAACGACCAGCAAGCTACAGTGCTGGAAACCCTATGCCAAACAACTAGCAAAACAGGAACACAACCCCACCCATTAGCAGAGAGGCTTCCTACAAACATAATAAGTCCACAGACACCCCAAAGCACACCACCAGACGTGGACCTGCCCACCAGAGAGACAAGATCCAGCCTCATCCACCAGAACATAGGTACGAGTCTCCTCCACCAGGAAGCCTACACAACACACTGAACCAACCTTAGCCACTGGGGACAGACAGCAAAAACAATGGGAACTATGAATGTGCAGCCTGAAGAAAAGGGACCCCAAACCCAATAAGATAAACAAAATGAGAAGACAGAAAAACACACAGCAGATGAAGGAGCAAGGTAAAAATGCACCAGACCTAACAAATGAAGAGGAAATAGGCAGTCTACCTGAAAAATAATTCAGAATAATGATAGTAAAGATGATCCAAAATCTTGGAAATAGAATAGACAAAATTCAGGTAACATTTAACAAGGACCTAGAAGAACTAAAGATGAAACAAACAATGATGAACAACATAATAAATGAAATGAAAAATACTCTAGATGAGATCAATAGCAGAATCACTGAGGCAGAAGAATGGGTAAGTGACCTGGAAGATAAAATAGTGGAAATAACTACTGCAGAGCAGAATAAAGAAAAAAGAATGAAAAGAACTGAGGACAGTCTCAGAGACCTCTGGGACAACATTAAATGCACCAACATTCGAATTATAGGGGTTCCAGAAGAAGAAGAGAAAAAGAAAGGGACTGAGAAATTATTTGAAGAGATTATAGTTGAAAACTTCCCCACTATGGGAAAGGAAATCATTAATCAAGTCCAAGAAGCACAGAGAGTCCCATACAGGATAAATCCAAGGAGAAATACGCCAAGACACATATCAATAAAACTGTCAAAAATTAAATACAAAGAAAGCATAATAAAATCAGCATGGGAAAAACAACAAATAACACACAAAGGAATCCCCATAATGTTAACAGCTGATCTCTCAGCAGAAACTCTGCAAGCCAGAAGGGAGTGGCAGGACATACTGAAAGTGATGAAGGAGAAAAACCTGCAACCAAGATTACTCTACACAGCAAGGATCTCATTCAGATTTGATGGAGAAATGAAAACCTTTACAGACAAGCAAAAGCTGAGAGAGTACAGCACCACCAAACCAGCTTTACAACAAATGCTAAAGGAACTTCACTAGGCAAGAAACACAAGAGAATGAAAAGACCTAAAATAATGAACTCAAAACAATTTAGAAAATGGGAATAGGAACATACATATTGATAATTACCTTAAATGTAAATGCACTAAATGATCCCACCAAAAGACACAGATTGGCTGAATGGATACAAAAAGAAGACGCATATATATGCTGTCTACAAGAGACCCACTTCAGACCATGAGACACATACAGACTGAAAGTAAGGGGATGGAAAAAGGATATTCCATGCAAATGGAAACCAAAAGAAAGCTGGAGTAACAATTCTCATATCAGACAAAATAGACTTTAAAATAGAGACTATTAGAAGAGACAAAGAAGGACACTACATAATGATCAAGGGATTGATCTAAGAAGAAGATATAACAATTGTAAATATTTACGCACCCAAAATAGGAGCACCTCAATACATAAGGCAAATACTAAAAGCCATAAAAGGGGAAATCAACAGTAACCTATTCATAGTAGGGGACTTTAACACCCCACTTTCACCAATGGACAGATCATCCAAAATGAAAATAAATAAGGAAACACAAGCTTTAAATGATACATTAAAAAAATGGACTTAATTGATATTTATAGGACACTCCATCCAAAAACAACAGAATACACATTTTTCTCAAGTGCTCATTGAACATTCTCTAGGATAGATCATATCTTGGGTCACAAATCAAGCCCTGGCAATTTAAGAAAATTGAAATTGTATCAAGTATCTTTTTTTTACCACAATGCCATAAGACTAGATATCAATTACAGGAAAAGATTTGTAAAAATTACAAACACATGGAGGCTAAACAATACACTACTTAATAAGGAGTCATGTAAAAAAAAGAAAAAAAAGAGTCATGTATCAAAATGTTCATTGCAGCTCTATTTACAATAGCCCGGAGATGGAAACAACCTAAGTGCCCATCTTTGGATGAATGGATAAAGAAGATGTGGCACATATATACAATGGAATATTACTCAGCCATAAAAAGAAACGAAATTGAGCTATTTGTAATGATGTGGATAGACCTAGAGTCTGTCATACAAAATGAAGTATGGCAGAAAGAGAAATACAAATACCGTATGCTAACACATATATGTGGAATTTAAGAAAAAAAAAATGTCCTGAAGAACCTAGGGGTTAGACAGGAATAAAGACACAGACCTACTGGAGAACGGACTTGAGGATATGGGGAGGGGGAAGGGTGAGCCGTGACAAAGCGAGAGAGAGACATAGACATATATACACTACCAAACGTAAGGTAGATAGCTAGTGGGAAGCAGCCGCATAGCACAGGGATATCAGCTCGGTGCTTTGTGACTGCCTGGAGGGGTGGAATAGGGAGGGTGGGAGGGATGGAGATGCAAGAGGGAAGAGATATGGGAACATATGTATATGTATAACTGATTCACTTTGTTATAGAGCAGAAACTAACACACCATTGTAAAGTAATTATACCCCAATAAAGATGTTAATATAAAAAATCTTCCAGTAAACAAAAACCCAGAAACAAATGGCTTCATAGGTGAACACTATCAAATATTTAGAGAAGAGCTAACAGCTATCCTTCTCAAACTCTTCGAAAAATAACAAAGGGAGGAAAACTCCCTAATTCATTCAACGATGCCACCATCACCCTTATACCAAAACCAGAGAAAGGTGTCACAAGGAAAACTAAAAGCCAATATGACTGGTGAACATAGATGAGAAATTCCTCAACAAAATACTAACAAATGGAATCCAACAGCACATTTAAAGGATTATACACCATGATAAAGTAGGGTTTACCCCAGGAAAAGAGGGGCTCTTCAATGTACGTAAATTAATCAAAGTGATACACCATATAAACAAATTGAAGGAGAAAAACCATATGATCATCTCAATAGATGCAGAAAAAGCTTTCAACAAAATTCAACCCACATTTATGATAAAAACACTCCAGAGACAAGGCATAGAGAGAACTTTCCTCAGCATAATGAAAGCCATATATGACAAGCCCACAGCCAACATCATTCTCAATGGTGAAAAACTGAAACCATTTCCAGTAAGATCAGGGACAAGAAAAGGTTGCACACTCTCACCACTATTATTCAACATAGTTTTGGAAGTTTTAGCCCTAGCAGTCAGAGAAGAAAAATAAATAAAAGGAATCCAAATTGGAAAAGAAGAAGTAAAGCTGTCACTGTTTGCAGAAGACATGATACTACACATAGAGAATCCTAAGTATGCTACTGGAAAACTACAAGAGTTAATCAATGAATTTGGTAAAGTAGCAGGATACAAAATTAATGCACAGAAATCTCTTGCCTTACTATACTGTAAAGATGAAAAATCTGAAAGTGAAATTAAGAAAACACTCCCACTTAACATTGCAACAAAAAAGTAAAATATCTAGGAAGAAACCTACCTAAAGATACAAAAGGCCTGTATGTCGAAATGTGTAAGACAATAATGAAAAAAATGAAAATGATACAAATAGATGGAGAGATATACCATGTTCTTTGATGGGAAGTATCAACATTGTGAAAATGACCGTACTACCCAAACCAACCTACAGATTCAATGCAATCCCTATCAAAGGACCACTGGCATTTTTCACTGAAGTAGAACAAAAACTTTCACAATTTGTATGGAGACATAAAAGACCCTTCATAGCCAAAGCAAACTTGAGAAAGAAAAACAGAGCTGGTGGAATCAGGCTCCCTGAGTTCAGACTATACTACAAATCTACAGTAATCAAGACAGTATAGTACTAGCACAAAAACAGAAATATAGAGCAATGGAACTGGATAGAAAGCCCAGAGATAATCCCATGCTCATATGGACAACTTATCTTTTCTAAATGAGGCAAGAATATACGGTGGTGAAAAGACCGCCTGTTCAATAAGTCGTTCTGTGAAAACTGGACAGCTACAGGTTAAAGCATCCAATTAGAACACTTCCTAACACCATACACAAAAATGAATGCAAAATTGAATAAAGATCTAAATGTAAGGCCAGACACCATCAAAATCATAGAGGAAAACATAGGCAGAACACTCTATGAGAGAAATCACAGCAACATCCTTTTGGCCCACCTCCTAGAGAAATGAAAACAGAAACAAAAATAAACAAATGGGACCTAATGAGACTTAAAACCTTTGCACAGCAAAGGAAACCATAAACAAGATGAAAAGACAATCCTCAGAATGGGAGAAAATATTTGCCAATGAAGCAACTGACAAAGGATTAATCAAGAAAACATACAAGCAATGCATGCAGCTCAATTTCAAAAAACAAACAACCCAATCTAAAAATGAGCAAAAGACATAAATAGACATTTCTCCAAAGAAGGTATACAGATTGCCAACAAACACATGAAAGAATGCTCAACATCATTAATCATTAGATAAATGCAAAACATAACTACAATGAGAGAAGGTGGATTGTAGGGAGACTTCTCTAGAAGGAATCAGTAGAAGGATAACTGAGGCAAAAGAATGGATAAGTGACCTGGAATATAACATAGTGGGAATAACTACCCAAGAGCAGAATAAAAGAAAAGAATGAAAAGAACTGAGAACACTCTCAAAGACCTCTGGGACAAAAATAAACATACCAACATTTGAATCATAGGGGTCTCAGTAGAAGAAGAGAAAAAGAAAGGGACTGAGAAACTATTTGAAGCAATTATAGTTGAAAACTTCACTAATATAGGAAAGGAAATAGTCAGTCAAACCCAGTAAGCACAGAGAGTCCCATTCAGGATAAATCCAAGGGGAAAAATGACAAGACACATATTAATCAAACTATCACAAATTAAATACTAAGAAAACATATTAAAAGCAGCAAGGGAAAAAACAACAAATAACACACAAGGGAATCCCCATAAGGATAACAGCTTATCTTTCAGCAGAAACTCTGTAAGTCAGAAGGGACTGGCAGGACATACTTAAAGTGATGAAGGAGAAAAACCTACAACAAAGATTACTCTGCCCAGCAAGGATATCATTCAGATTTGATGGAGAAATTAAAACCTTTACAGTGAAGCAAAAGCTTAGAGAGTTCAGCACCTCCAAACCAGCTTTGCAACAAATGCTAAAGGCAACTCTCTATGCAAGAAACACAAGAGAAGGAAAAGATCTACAAAAACAAACCCAAAACAATTAAGAAAATGGCAATAGGAACATACATATCCATAATTACCTTAAAAGTAAATGGATTAAATGCTCCCACCAAAACACACAGACTGGCTGAATGGATAAAAAAAACAAGACACATATATATGCTGTCTACAAGGGACTCACTTCAGACCTAGGGACACATACAGATTGAAAGTGAGGGTATGGAAAAAGATATTCCATGCAAATGGAAATCAAGAGAAAGCTGGGGTAGTAATTCTCATATCAGACAAAATAGACTTTAAAACAGACTATTAGAAGACAGAAAGAAAGATACTACCTAGTAATCAAGGGACAAATCCAAGAAGAAGATATAGCAACTGTAAATATTTATGCACCCAACATAGGAGCACCTCAATACAAAAGGCAAATACTAACAGCCATAAAAGGGGAAATTGATGGTAAAAAAATCATAGTAAGGGACTTCAACACCCCACTTTCACCAATGGAGAGATCATCAAAAATGAAAATAAATAAGAAAACAAAAGCTATAAATGATACATTAAATAAGATGGAGTTAATTGATATTTTTAGGACATTCCATCCAAAAACAACAGAATACACATTTTTCTCAACTGCTCATGGAACATTCTCCAAGATAGATCGTATCTTAGGTCACAAATCAAACCTTGGTAAACTTAATAAAATTAAAATCATATTAAATATCTTTTCCGACCACAATGCTATGAGACTAGATATCAATTACATGAAAAGTTCTGTAAAAAATACAAACACAAGGAGTCTAAACAACACACTACTTAACAAAATGATCACTGAATAAATCAAAGAGGAAATCAAAAGATACCTAGAAATATATGACAAGGGAGACAGGACGACCCAAAACCTATGGGATGCAGCAAAAGCAGTTCTAAGAGGGAAGTTTATAGCAATACAATTCTACATTAAGAAACAGGAAACACCTCAAATAAACAAACTAACCTTGCACCTAAAGCAATTAGAGGAAGAAGAACAAAAAAACTCCAAAGTTAGCAGAAGGAAGGAAATCATAAAGACCATATCAGAAATAAATGAAAAAGAAATGAAGGAAACGATAGTGAAGATCAGTAAAACATAAAGCTGGTTCTTTGAGAAGATAAACAAAATTGATAAACCATTAGCCAGACACATCAAGAAAAAAAGGGAGAAAACTCAAATCAATAGAAATAGAAATGAAGAAGGAGAAGTAACATCTGACACTGCAGAAATACAAAGGATCATGAGATTTTACTACAAGCAACTCTATGCCAATAAAATGGACAACTTGGAACAAATGGACAAATTCTTAGAAACGCACAACCTGCCGAGACTGAATCAGGAAGAAATATAAAATATGAACAGACCAATCACAAGCACTGAAATTGAAACTGTGATTAAAAATTTTCCAACAAAGAAAATCCGAGGACCAGATGGCTTCACAGCCAAATTCTATCAAACATTTAGAGAAGAGCTAAAACCTATCCTTCTCAAACTCTTCCAAAATATAGCAGAGGGAGGAACTCTCCCAAAATCATTCTATGAGGCCACCATCACCTGATACCAAAACCAGACAAAGATGTCACAAAGAATTAAAACTACAGGCCAATATCACTGATGAACATGGAGTCAAAAATCCTCAACAAAATACTAGCAAACAAAACGTAACAGGACATTTAAAGGATCATACACCATGATCAAGTGGGGTTTATTCCAGGAATGCAAGGAATCTTCAATATATGCCAGTCAATTAACGTGATACACCACATTAAGAAATGGAAGGAGAAAAAACATATTATCATTTCAATAGATGTAGAGAAAGCTTTTGAAAAAATTCAACACCATTTATGATACAATCCCTACAGAAAGTAGGCATAGAGGGAAATTTCCTCAAAATAATACAGGCTGTATATGACAAACCCACAGCCAACATTGTCCTCAATGGTGAAAAACTGAAACCATTTCCACTAAGATCAAGAACAAGACAAGGTTGCCCACTCCCACCACTATTATTCAACATAGTTTCATAAGTTTTAGCCACAGCAATCAGAGAAGAAAAAGAAATAAAATTAATCCAAATCGGAAAATAAGTAAAGCTGTCACTGTTTGCAGATGACATGATATTATACAAAGAGAATTGTAAAGACGCTACCAGAAAACTCCTAGAGCTAATCAATGAATTTGGTAAAGTAACAGGATACAAAATTAATGCACAGAAATTTCTGGCTTTCCTACACACTAATGATTAAAAATCTGAAACTGAAATTAAGAAAACATTCCCATTTACCTTTGCAAGAAAAAGAATAAATAATCTAGGAATAAACCTACCTTAGGAGACAAAAGAAGTGTATGCAGAAAATTATAAGACACTGATGAAAGAAATTAAAGGTGATACAAATAGATGGAGAGATATATACCATGTTCTTGGATTGGAGGAATCACCATTGTGAAAATGACTCTACTAACCAAAGCAATCTATAGATTTAATGCAATCCCTATCAAACTACCACTGGCATGTTTCACAGAACTAAAACAAAACATTTCACAATTTGTATGGAAATACAAAAGACCTCGAATAGCCAAAGCAATCTTGAGAATGAGAAATCGAGCTGGAGGAATCAGGCTGCCTGACTTCAGACTATACTACAAAGCTACAGTAATCAAGACAGTATGGTACTGGCACAAAACCAGAAATATAGATCAATGGAACAGGATAGAAAGCCCAGAGATAAACCCACACACATATGGTCACCTTAACTTTGATAAATGAGGCAAGAATAAACAGTGGAGAAAAGACAGCCTCTTCAATAAATTGTGCTGGGAAAACTGGACAGCTACATGTAAAAGTATGAGATTAGATCACTCCCCAACACCATACACAAAAATAAGCTCAGAATGGATTAAAGACCTCAATATAAGGTCAGAAACTATCAAACTCTTAGAGGAAAATACAGGCAGAACACTCTATGACATAAATCACAGCAAGATACTTTTTGTCCAACTCCTACAGAAAAGGAAATAAAAACAAAAATAATCAAATGGGACCTAATGAAACTTAAAAGCTTTTACACAGCAAAGGAAACCATAAACAAGACCAAAAGACAACCCTCAGAATGGGAGAAAATATTTGCAAATGAGGCAACTGAAAAAAGGATTAATCTCCAAATTTTATAAGCAGCTCATGCAGCTGAATAACAAAAAAAAACAAACAATCCCATCCAAAAATGGCAGAAGACCTAAATAGACATTTCTCCAAAGAAGGTATACAGATTGCCATCAAACACATGAAAGCATGCTCAACATCATTAATCATTAGAGAAGTGCAAATCAAATCTACAATGAGATATCGTCTCACACTGATCAAAATGGCCATCATCAAATCATCTTTAAACAGTAAATGCTGGAGAGGGTGTGGAGAAAAGTGAATACTCTTGCACTGCTGGAGGGAATGTAAATTGATACAGCCACTATGGAGAACAGTATGGAGGTTCCTTAAAAATCTACAAATAGAACTACCATAGGACCCAGCAATCCCACTACTGGGCATATACCCTGAGAAAACCATAATTCAAAGAGGGTCATTTATCAAAATATTCATTGCAGCTCTAATTACAATAACCAGAACATGGAAGCAACCTAAGTGTCCATCATCGGATGAATGGACAAAGAAGATATGGCACATACATACAATGGAATATTACTCAGCCATAAAAAGAAACGAAATTGAGTTATTTGTAGTGAGGTGGATGGACCCAGAGTCTGTCATACAGAGTGAAGTATGTCAGAAAGAGAAAGTCAAATGCCATATGCTAACACATATATATGGAAATTAAGAAAAAAATATTATGAAGTACCTAGGGGTAAGACAGGAATAAAGACACAGACCTACTAGAGAATGGACTTGAGGATATGGGGAAGGGGAAGGGGAAGTTATGACAAAGTGAGAGAGTGGCATGGACATATATATATTAACAAACGTAAAATAGATAGCTAGCTGGAATCAGCCGCATAGCACCAGGAGAGCAGCTCGGTGCTTTGTGACCACCTAGACGGGTGGGATAATGAGGGTGGGAGGGAGGGAGACACAAGAGGGAAGAGATATGGGAACATATGTATATGTATAACTGATTTACTTTGTTATAAAGCAGAAACTAACACACCATTGTAAAGCAATTATACTCTAATAAAGGTGTTTAAAAAATGCTACCAAGAGATATCATCTCACACTGGTCAGAATGGCCATCATCAAAAATCTACAAACAATAAATGCTGGAAAGGCTGTGGAGAAAAGGGAACACCCTTGCACTGTTGGTGGGAATGTAAATTGATATGGCCACTATGGAGAACAGTATGGAGGTTCCTTAAAAAACTAAAAATAGAACTACCATACGACCCAGCAATCACACTATGCTCATTGCTGCTCTATTTACAATAGCCAGGACATGGAAGCAACCTATGTGTCCATCGGCAGATGAATCGATAACGAAGATGTGGCACATATATACAATGGAATATTACTCAGCCATAAAATGAAACGAAGTTGAGCTATTTGTAATGAGGTGGGTGGACCTAGAGTCTGTCATACAGAGTGAAGTAAGTCAGAAAGAGAAAAACAAATACCGTATGCTAACACATATATATGGAATCTAAGAAAAAAAATAAAAAGGTCCTGAAGAACCTAGGGGCAAGACGGGAATAAAGACACAGACCTACTAGAGCATGGACTTGAGGATATGGGGAGGGCGAAGGGTAAGATGTGACAAAGTGAGAGAGTGGCATAGACATATATACACTACCAAACGTAAAATAGATAGCTAGTGGGAAACAGCCGCATAGCACAGGGAGATCAGCTTGGTGCTTTGTGACCACCTAGAGGGGTAGGAAAGGGAGGGCGAGAAGGAGGGGGACACAAGTGGGAAGAGATATTGAGAACATATGTATATATATAACTGATTCACTTTGATATAAAGCAGAAACTAACACAGCTTTGTAAAGCAATTATACTCCAATAATGATGTTAAAAAAATAAATAAACATCTCTTCATTTCTTACAGAGCTTTCCTTCCTTTTCCCTAATCCATGTTCCTCTTATTTCCTGATGCCTCTCAATTAATTCTTATCAAAGGACTATCTGATAATGAGTAGTTATTGTTTATTAGGTAGGATCCTTCCCAGTGGAAAATAGGAAAGTGTAGGCAATTAAAGCCTAAAATGATGAGGCAATGAGTTGTGCAGTTTTTTTTTTGAGACCCCTCAAAAAACACCTCTCATAGGCATAAATGGCTACTTATTGATCCCTATGCAAGGCTGGTCTTATTTAAAATAATCCCTTTCAACCAGTGCAGACTGCTACATGTTGTGGATAAAAAGGAAGCTCAATAAACTCTTGCTGACTTGAGGTAAGTTGACCACAGACCTGACAAAGCATAAGCCTCCTTATGATTAGTTGTAATTTACAAAGTGGAACTCATGTTACCACTGACTTCTACTCATGTGTCTAGGGGCATCATTTCCACTTTAGGACATGATGCAATATACACAAATTAATCTATATAGCTATCCTCATAGTCAGGGGACCCAGCTTCCTGTTTGGCATGTTTTTGTCATGGTGACTAGGCAGTGCACCCAATCGCTAATTTTTTATCCATGCCTCTGGCCAATGGCTCCACAAAAGCAAAATTGTTTATATTAATTTTTATTATCTGGAATTTTGGCCTTCTCTAGCAATCTTGGTTTGAATTTTTAAATTTTCTTCTATATTTGCTACCTATGTAGTTGAAGGGCAAAAGCAGGAATAGGTAAAAGTATGCACTAGTTGCCAAATATTTTTTTTCTAGTATGCTTCACACCACCATTGCAAATGTTTCTGAGAAATTTTGAAAGAACTGAGGAGATAGAGGTTAAGATAAAGTTATTTGGATTCTGTTCTATACTAATATCTATCATCTATGTATCTATGTATCTATCTATCCATCTATCTATGTATCTATCATCTAGCTAGCTAGCTTACTAGCTGTCTTCTTTCAAACACATATCTTTCCAAAAGGTTAAAAGAAGTATCAAAGTTGGGCTTCCCTGGTGGCGCAGTGGTTGAGAGTCCGCCTGCCAATGCAGGGGACACAGGTTCGTGCCCCGGTCCGGGAAGATCCCACATGCTGCGGAGCGACTAGGCCCATGAGCCATGGCCGCTGAGCCTGGGCGTCCGGAGCCTGTGCTCCACAACGGGAGAGGCCACAACAATGAGAGGCCCGCATACAGAAAAAAAAAAAAAAAAGAATTTAAAAGAAGTATCAAAGCTGCTTTGTGTTTTCCCTGTAAAGCCTATGACATAAGTTAGTTTAGGACTTTAAAAAGGAATGAATCAAGTCACATACCATCATTTGAGGAAGTGCCTGATTAGGCCATTCATTGCCTCCCTTATAATTTGCTTTTCAAGTATCCAGAAAAAAATGGAAATAAAAAACAAGAAGTCATAGGCTGAAGCCTCAAGCCCTCAGAAAATTTATGTATATGCAAGAATTTTGTTTGATATAAACTGATTCCTCACATTAAACCACAATAAGATATCAGTGTATAGACTGGGAGGGAATGTTAAAGGAGTAAAGACAACAATGGCAAATGGGTGAAACCCAAAAATTAATAATTTCACTGTCATCAAAATGGATTATATGTTTAGGGAATATTATTTCATCCAAATAGAGGAGGCTTGGCTTGGACTCTCACTGTCCGTATTTAGTCATTCTCTCCTTGGGCACACAAGGGGCAGTCAATAAAAATTACTCATCCTATACAGCTCTCTCTCAAGTCTCCTGCTTTTTGTTTGCCTATTCATTTCCTGTACAAAGACTAGCCTATAGAAGGAGTGGCTTTGGGGTGCCCGGAGGCATCTCAAAACAATGGCTTTGAGTCCTCCGTTTAACTCTTCAACTGATTAATATTCTGTGTAGCCAGAAGCCAGCCTGACTCAGGGCCTTAGCTTAAAGAGCAGATGGATTATGGCCACTGCTCCTCAATTGATTCATTATTTAGGCCATTAATTTTCTTCTTACCAAAAACATCTGGCGTCTGATGCTTGGGAATAAACTGATATTAGCTGCAAGCGAGTTTAATAACAAGTTCATCATCTATGATTGTAGGTTAAAACCATAGACAAGAGTTCAGAATGTAGGCAAAAATTTAAAAGAAAGGAGACTGTATAAGCTGCTTGGTTTAGAAACATTCTCAGACAAAAGATTGATTAAATTGGTTTTGTTATTTTTAAATATAATTCCACTCACTTTTTGACAATGAGTCATTACCAATCATTTTAAATTAGAGAGTAAATATTTAAAAACTTTCCCAAATATGAAGTATGATAAAATATGAGTTTGGATTATAATTGTTATTCCTGCCTTGAATTATTTTTCTACCAGATGGTAAGAAGATAAAGTGAATATCATTATTATTTTAGATTATAAGATTGCTAACAATAGATTGAATATATCTCATTTTTATGTCTCATAATATTCCATGTTTATTGGCCAGATTCTTTTTCCTTCCAGATACTACTAAATTGTATTTTAATCATTAAGCTTGACCCTTGCCAAAATAGCTGAAGTGTGCCTACTACAACTTTAGTACACTTTCTTTACCTTTTTTCCTTCTGAGGCTTAAAACTCTCCCTTTTTAGTGTCTCAGCAGCTTTTGACTAGCAAAAAATAATCCTGGGGAAAGGTTCTGCTATTAGTCTTTTACATCTTAGTATAAATGTGTTCTGTCTCCAATAAGGGATTTTCAGTTAAAGGCTAATATATCAGAGGGAAGTGAAAGTACTCTGGCAAAGGAACTTGGCTGTAAAAGAATGAATATGCATGTGCACACACATATGTGTATATTCTTCTGTCGTTGATTACTTCCTGTCATCCCTGAAAACACACTTTCATTGGGTGGCTGGTTATTCTGCCTCTGTGCCTAACTGTCTGAATTGGCTGCAGGCAGGTGTTTGGCACCAATCGATAAGAAGTCAAATGCCAGATTTGTTGCCAAAAATAAACAGTTGTGTGGGTGGGCTTAGCAAGACATTCACAACAGACATCTGGCTTGTACCATCTCTGCTGGCTATATCTTCAGCATGTTTCCTCCTACCACTCCTCCATCCCATTCTATGCCTGCTGGAAAGCTGCCCAAAGGTGAATTTGCTAAGAGGGGTGAGTGATGCTGCAGTGATTAGTCTCACCAGCACATCCCTCAACTCCTAATTCAGAGGAAGCTGTGAGTCAATGACAAGTACTATTTACTAGACTAGTAAAGAAGTCCCAATAGAAATTACTGGTTATTTTTAAGTGTCTGAATTCCAAGCACATAGGAAAAGGTATTTCAGTTTAGTCAAAGCCAAATGGACTTTTCTTTCAATCCTCTTTGAACAGAGATAAAGGGGATTTCTGTTTTCCCCTTCTCCCTACAGTTCTTTTCCTTCTCCCCTATACCTTATGTTTTGATAGATTTTTTTCTTCTGAAGGAGAAAATGTACTTTTAGGTTGCATGATGCAAGGTACAGATGAGAACTGCATCTGTCTTTCAGGGCTAAAGTCCAAAGACAGACACTTTAGGGAAATTTCAGTGATTGTAACAGCCAAAGTCATTTTATGTGGCAAAAGTTCAGTCAGTTGGCCATTTTGGTAGCTAGACAAATTTCTCCTTCCCCAGTCCTTCAGTTCACTGTCTACCACTCAACATCTATTTCCACCCCCTGCCACCACTTATGAAATTTTCAGAGTTGATGAATTGCTTTACAGTTGTTGAGAAGAGTAGTTCTCAGATTTAGAGATTTCACAGACTGCTCAGCCGCAAGAAAAGATTATTTGACCAACACAAGCCTTCAAGACTGCTAAATTTTCATTCTGCCTAATAATTACTTATTTAATGCTATCTACTTGTACTGTGAGTTGATATAAGGAAGTTTATTTTAACAGCAACTAAGTGTAAGACAGACAAAATATCCAGTTAGAAACACTATGTTATTCACGTCTTTTTCATATTTTTCTTATTTCACTATGACACATTTTTTGGTATTTAGATGAGAACTGGCATTTGGGAACCACTGGTATAGGCATTACCTGGTCTATCAGTCATCAGATAAACATAAGTCATGAAATCTATGCCCATGATTTTTACATCCATTATTTGCTTAAAAATGTTGTATTGGCTGCTGAACTTAAAAGGATTTAAAACATGTAATTATGATTAACAAGAGTATATATATGAGATGCTCAATTGAAGTTTGTTTAATTGCAAAAAAAAAAAAAGAGTGATCATGCTCATGGATCTTCATAGACTTGTGTGTTTTTGTGATTTGAGGAGGAGTGTGAAAAAAATCTCTGTTCCTGATTACACAGTGTCCTTATTTAAATGTTTCCATTAAGGATTCAATTCTTGGTGTTAAAAACAATCATTAATTAAAAATTCAAATACCTCTAGAAAGTTAATCATATACTGTAATATGTTATCAGTTGCTTATATTTTTATGTCAAATGCTTTCTTCCTAAAAATTAGCTCTACTACAAGCATTGAACGAATGAAAGTTTTTTTTTTTAATTGAAGTATAGTTGATTTACAATGTTGTTTACTTTCAGGTATACAGCAAAGTGATTCAGATATATATATAGATAGATATAGATATAGATAGATAAATATAGATATAAAATAATCTGAAATGTGTATATATTTGTATATATATAATAATCTAAAGTTTATATATATTCCACATTATTATCCCTTATAGGCTATTATAATTTTTTTTTTTTTTTTTTGCGGTACTCGGGCCTCTCACTGTTGTGGCCTCTCTCGTTGCGGAGCACAGGCTCCGGATGCGCAGGCTCAGCAGCCATGGCTCATGGGCCCAGCCGCTCCACAGCATGTGGGATCTTCCCGGACCGGGGCACAAACCCGTGTCCCCTGCATCGGCAGGCGGACTCTCAACCACTGCGCCACCAGGGAAGCCCTATTATAAAATATTGAGTAAAGTTCTCTCTACTATACAGTAGGCCCTTGATGGTTATCTATTTTATATATAGTGGTGTGTATATCTGAATCCTAAACTCTTAATTTATCCCTCCCCCCCATTTCCCCTTTGGTAAGCAGAAGTTTGTTTTCTGTGTCTGTGGGTTTATTTGTGTTTTGTATATAAGTTCATTTGTATCATTATTTTTAGATTCAACAAATAAACAATATCATATTTGTCTTTCTCTGTCCAGCTTACTTCACTTAGTATGATAATCTCTAGCTCCATCCATATTGCTGTAAATGGCATTATTTCATTCCTTTTATGGCTGAGTAATATTCCATTTTATATATATATATATATACACATATATATATATATATATATATATATATAAAATATCTTCTTTATCCATTCATCTGTCAATGGACATCTAGGATGCTTCCATGTATTGGTTATTGTAAATAGTGCTGCAATGAACATTAGGGTGCATGTATCTTTTCAAATTATGGTTTTCTTTGAATATACACCCAAGAGTGGGATTTCAGGATCATATGGTGGCTCCCTTATTAGTTTTTTAAGGAACCTCCATACTGTTCTCCACAGTCACTGTACCAATTTACATTCTCACCAACAGTGTAGGAGGGTTCCATTTTCATCACATACTCTCCAGCATTTATTATTTGTAGACTTTTATTATGGCCATGCTGACCATTGTGAGGTGACACCTCATTGTAATTTTGATTTGCATTAAAGTTTTAAAAATCTGAGGACAAGGTTGAAGGACTACAGGGTAATTATGGAACATGGAAGAGAGGGGCAGAGCTCTGACCAGGATATCCTTAAAATATGAGTGTTCTAGGCACCTAGAAGGCAAATTATAGGAAGTATCAGAAATGGAAAAGCTCTATTCTAAATTATAATTTTGCGTATGGTATTAAGACTGTAGGTCAAATCTTAAATTCCCATTTTTTAGAGTATTCCACTCTCATTATTCATCTTATCTGCTGTTACTCTTATCTAAGTGTTCACTGAATATGTGATGTTAATGCGTAACATTCTTTATGACAAAATAATGGTTATCTACCTATAATATAAGGGGACATGCACAACTAATTTCAGGTCTATTTAATGAACCTCGCTGGGGACTAGCTTGCCATTGGGTATGATAGCTCTTTAAGGTCACTAAATCCTTCTGTGTCCCATATTAGTTCTCATTTATAAGAGATTAACACCAAAGATGTTACAGCATTGGAAGGGAGAGATTGTTGTTCTTGTTGAATTTAACCTCTTTTATCTGCTAGACCTTACAGTGGGCGCACATATATCTATCTCTAGCCAAGTTCAGTAAAAATAGTATGCCTTGTACCTTGCTTTAGTTTCTTGACATTTGGTCACATAGTTCTCTGAAAAATAACTGTTCACCAAGATGAGAAACCCACTTTCTGGTCTTTCAAATGTCCCCCTTTTCTCCTTCCTAGAAGTTTAAGAATCTGTGGATTGCCATGACTTCTTGGTTTCCTGAGATGAGTAAGTATGTTAAATCGCACTATGACCCCTGACCATATTCATTATGTCCTGCTAGGCACTGGGAGTCTCTTAATATTTTATCTATTCTAATTCATACCTAGTATATTGTTGACATTCAATATATGTCTGTTACATATGATGGAAATGAAGGTTACACTCATAATGATCTGATTCAATACCCTATGCTATTGGAAAGAGAAAACATAATCACCCAGCTACTATGTGGTACAGTAGCCATATTCACTTAGTACAAAATGAAACATTGTTTATCATGTGATACCTTCATAGTCTCTAGATTTTACTCAATAATCTGAAAAACAAAAGGAAAATGCCTTTTCTGGCTGAAGTTGACTCTCTCAAGAATGTGGAAAATTAAAATGATGGAACAAAAGTTTCAAGCATTATCTATTCTCAAACTACTTTGCATGAGCTTCATTATTCTTCCACTGTCCATCAAGGATTCGGGGTGAGCTGTTAATTCTCAAACTCAAAAATGACCTAATTTGCAAAAAATTCTCTTTCATTTGGGCCCAAAAGACAAGTATTGTAACATTAACCTATTAGCCAAGTTAGGGTTGACAGATAAAATACAGGATATTCTTTATTTTTATTTGCTAAATCTGGCAAAAATAGAAAGGAAAACTGTGGCAGTATAGCATAGGGTTTAGGAACATAGGTTTCTATATCTGACAGATTCTGGTTCATACTCTGGCTTTGATATAGTAGTTACATAACCTTAGTAAAATCACTTAAACTCTCTAAGATTCACCATCAATTGTAAATGGAGATGATGATTATATTTATTTATTTATTATATTTTTATTGGAGTATAGTTGTTTTACAATGTTGTGTTAGTTTCGGCTGTACAAACAAGTGAATCAGCTATATGTATACATATATCTCCTCCCTCTTTGAGCTCCCTCCCACTTCACTTTAGCTCATTGGATTTTCTTAGAATAAATTAGATCATGTAAATTGGTTAGACCATTGCACAATAACTGTTGTTTTATTTTCATTGAGTGTGCCTGTCTCATAATAACTAGTTTAGAAGGATATTCCAAATACTCAATAATTATAATTCTGAAGTGAACAGGAGACCAAATACTGAGGAACTTTGAGAGTTCAGTGATTTCTGCTCTCTGAAAGGCTCTGCTAACTGCTTGAGTTTCTAAGAACAAAGGAAGGACAGTAGTGTTTATTCAGTCTTAAGGGCTTTCTTTAAGCATTTGAAGTAGCCAAGTACAGGTATACCTCAGAGATATTGTGGGTTCAGTTCCAGACGACTGCAATAAAGCAAATATTGCAAAGATGTGAGTCACATTATTTTTTTTTATTTCTCAGTGCATACAGAAATTATGTTTACACTATACTGTAGGCTATGAAGTATGCAATGCTATTATGTCTAAAAAACCAATGTACATACCTTAACTGAAAACACTTTAGGAGTAGATCAAGATGGCAGCTTAGGAAAATGTGGCACTCACCTGCCCTCACATACACATAAAACATACATATCATGTGGAGCAATTCTCACTGAAAACAAACTGGAGACTGGTAGGAAGACTTTTTTTTCTTTTTTTTGGCAGAAAGACTCTATACAACAAAGGCTATAAGAAAGATTCAATAAGAGTCAGGTAGGAAGGGAAGAGAAGCAAGCAGACTGGGACCTGCCCCCCTAGGAGGGGATACGGAAGAGGAGGGGGATTACATGAGCTTGGAGATCCTCCCTGGGTAATGAGCAGTTCAAACATGTTGAGCACACCAGCCATGGGGACTGACACCAGGAATGCTAGTTCCCTTAGCTGGTGTGAAAATGACTCAGTCTAATAGCAGAGTTGTAAAAAACCTAGACTCTGCTCATGAAGAATGTGCACATACTTGCTTACTCCCAAAACAAAGCAGAAGAAGCAGATTGAAACTGCCTGGGACTCTGGTCTGCTTCTCGTGACCACCCCAGTGTGTGCCCCAGCCCACACCTAGTGCCACTTCTTGCCCCTCTTACTCTGTGGCACAGTTCCACAGTAGCACGAAGGCTGCCGTTGCTGAGGAGAGTGTACAGTTGTGGATGACTGACCTGGTATAGAATCTGAATGGGCTGAAGGCAGCCATTACACAGCAGTGGCATATTGCAAGTGGTCTGGACCTCTGACTGGAACCAGTATAGCCCCAGCCGCAGCTCACGTCAAGAGCCTGCTCCAGCCCCCCTTGCTCCAGCACAGCTCCCCTCTTAGGCAAAAGAGCCGATACTGGGAGTGGGGAGCACAAAATTAGAGGGAACAGAAACAGCTTAGACCTAGCAACTGGATACCTGACCAAACCCCAAATAGGATGGTGTTGGTCACTGAGCAGTGGAGAAGCCCCAGCTCACACCTGGCTCTGGCTCTAGCCCTTCCATCTTCAGTCCCACCTCCCACCAAGGTAATACTTGCCAGCACACCATAGGAGAAAATGTGACTCCTGCTTTTTTCAGATCCAGCTTTCCCACAAAAGCCACTGGGCACATGCAGACTGTATAGGGATGCTCCAGAACAAGGACATGCCTTCGAGATGGGAATAAGTAACTGTTTCACTAAATTTCATAAACACAGAGAAAGTTAAGCAAAATGAGAAGACAAATACATTTGTTTCAAATGAAAGAGCAAGAAAAAACATGGAAAAAACAACTAACGAAACAAAGGTAAATAATTTACTAGATAATGAGTCCAAAGCATTAGTAATAAGAATCTTAAATGAATTAGGGAAAATATTAGATGAACACAGTGACAACTTTAACAAGGAGCAAGAAAATATACTTTAAAAACAAACAGCCTGAAGAATACAATAACTGAAATGATGAACACATTAGAAGGAATTAACAGCAGACTAGGTAATAGAGAAGAATTCATAAGTGATCTGAAAGACAGAATAATGGAAATCACTCAATCAGAACAGCAAAAAGAAAAAGAAATTATTAAAAAATAAGGACAGTTTATGGGATTTATAGGACAACATCAAGCTTACTAACAATCATATTATACGGGTACCAGGAGGAAAAGAGAAAGAGAAAAAGGTCAAAAATTTATTTGATGAAGTTATGGCTGAAAGTTTGCCAAACCTGAAGAAGGAAACAGATATCCAGGTACAGGAAGCACAGAGAGTTCCAACCCAAAGAGGCTGACACCAAGACAATATCGTAATTAAAATGACAAAAGTAAAAGAGAGAATTCTAAGGGCAAAAAGAGAATAACAAAGAGTCACATATAAAGGAACTGCCGTAAGGCTATCAACTGATTTTCCTGCAGAAACTTTGCAGAAGGCAGTGGCATGGTATATTAAAAGTGCTGAAAGAGGAAAAACCTAGAACCTAGCATACTCTACATGGCAAGATTATTATTCAGAATTGAAGGAGAGAAAGAAAACTTTTCAGACAAACAAAATCTAAAGGAGTTCATTAATACTAAAACAACTCAAAAAGAAATGCTTAACAGTCTTCACTAAGTGGAAAACAAAAGGCTACCACAAAAACTAAGAACTTATAGGAAAGGAAAAATCTCACTAGTAAAGTCACATATATATAGTAGTAAAGGCTGTGGATAAACCACTTAAATAAGCTAGTACCCAAATTAAAAGACAAAAATTGTAAAATCAACTGCTACTACAATAAACAGTTAAGATATAAACATGAAGGTATAAAATGTGACATCTAAAGCACAAAATGTGAACAAGAGAAGTAAAAATGTACATGTTTTAGAATGTTTTAACTTAAATGAATATCAGTTTTCTCTTTTAAAAAAACAGATATAGTTATAGATCAAAGTAAAAGAAGAAGAGCAAAGAAGAACCACAAAAACAACCAGAAAAGAAATAACAGAATGGCAATAAGTACAGATCTATAAATAATAACTTAAAATGTCAATGGACTAAATGCTCCAATCAAAAGACATAAGCTGCCTGATTGGAAAAAAAAAAGACCCATTGATATGCTGCTTACAAGACATTCACTTTAGAGCCAAAGACACACATAGACTAGAGGTGAAGGTATGGAAAATGATACTTCATGCAAACAGAAATGACAAGAAAGCTGCAGTAGCAATAATCATATGAGAAAAAGTAGATTTTAAAGCAAATTATGTAATAAAAGGCAAACAAAGGCATTTTTAATGATAAAGGGATAAATACAAAAAGAGGATATAACACTCATAAACATATATGCACCTAATATATCACATAAATATATAAATCAAATACTCACAGACATAAAAGAAAGAAAATGAAATTAATACAAAAATAGTCAGGGACCCTAACACCCCACTCATATCAACTGACAGATCATTCAGAGAGAAAATGAATGAGCAAAAACAGTAGTCTTAAATGGCACATTAGGCCAGTTGTACTTAACTAACAAGAGGACATTCCATCCAAAACCAGAAGAATATATATTCTTTTCAAGTGCACATAAGATGTTTTCCAGGATAGGTCACATAGTAGGCCATAAAACAAGTTTCAACAAGTTTAACAGGATATAAATTATATCAAGGAATTTTTTTTTCTGACCACAACCATATGAAACTAAAAGTCAGTTACCAGAAGAAAAATGGGAAAAACACAAACATGTGGAGGCAAGACAAGATGTTACTGAAAAATCAATGGGTCAGGGAAGAAATCAAAGAGGAAATCAGAAAATACCTCTAGAAAAATGTAAATAAAAACACAATTTCCAAAATCTGAGGGACACAGAAAAATCAATTCTAAGAGGGAAGTATAGAGCAATACATGCCTACCTCAAGAAACAAAAAAATTCTCAAGTAAACAATTTAACTTACCATCTAAAGGATTTGGAAAAAGAAGAACAAAGCCTACAGTCACCAGAAGGAAGGAAATTATACAGAACAGAGAAGAGATAATAAAGTAAATAGTAAAAATGATAGAAAAGATCCATGATAAGAAGAACTGTTTTATAAAAAAAGAAAAACAAAATTGATAAACCTTTAACCAGGTTCATTAAGAGAAAAAGAGAGAGGACCCAAATAAGCAAAATAACAAATGAAAGAGGAGAAATTACAACTGATATCCCAGAGATGCAAAAGTCATAATACTACAAACATTATATTCCAATGAATTGGAAGCCTAGAAGAAATTAATAAATTTCTAGAAACACACAACCTTCCAATATTTAATCAAGAAAAAATTAAAAATATAAACAGAATAATCACCTGTAGTGAAATTGAATTTGTAATTAAAAAAAAAAAAAAAAACTCCCAGAAAACAAACAATCCATGACTGGGTAACTCCACAGGGAAATTCTGTCAAAAATTTGAAGAGGAGGGAACACTCCCAAATTTATTCTATGAGGCCACCATTACCATGAAACCGAACCCAGACACTACAAAGAATAAAAAGTACAAGCTAATGTATTTGATGTATACAGATATAAATATCCTCAACAAAATATTAACAAACTGAACTTGACAATATATAAAAAATATCATGCACTCTAATCAAGTGGGATTTATTCCACAAATACAAGGATGATTCAGTATCTGCAAATCAATCAATGCACATTAACAAAAAGAAGGATAAAAATCACTTGACCATCTCATTAGATGCAGGAAAAGCTTTTGACAAAATTAATAGCTTTTCATGATAAAAACTCTCAACAACGTAGATATAGAGGGAACATAGCTCAACATGATAAAGGTCATACATGAAAAACCCACAGCCAGCATACTCAACAGTGGAAAGCTGAAAACATTTCCTCTAAGATCGGGAACAAGACAAGGATAACCATTCTTGCCACTTTTATTCAAAATAGTATTGGCAGTTCTAGCCACAGCAATCAGACAAGAAGAAATAAAAGATGTCCAAATTGGAAAGGAAGAATTATACCTGTAACTATTTACAAATGATGTGATACTATATATAGAAAACCCTAAAGTTGCCACCAAAAACTATTGGAACTAATAAATGAATTCAGTAAAGTTTCAGGATACAAGGCTAATATATAGATATCTGTTGCTTTGCTATACACTAATAATGAACTATCAAAAAGAGAAAGCAAGAAAACAATCTTGCTTAAAATTGTATCAAAAAAAAAAAAAATAAAATACTGAGGAATAAACTCAACCAAGGAGGTCAAAGACCTATACTCTAAACTATAAAACCTTGATGAAAGAAATTAAAGATGATACAAAGAAATGGAGACATATCTCCTGTTCATAAATTGCAAGAATGAATATTGTTAAAATATCAATACTACTCAAATAACCTACAGATTTAATGCAATCTCTATTAAAATACTCATGCCACTTTTCACAGAACTGGAAAAAATAATCCTAAAATTTATATGGAACCACAAAAGACCAAGAATTTCCAAAGCAATCTTGAGAAAAAAAGAACACAGCTTGAGTTATCATAATTCCTGACTTCAGAGTATAGTAGAAAGCTACAGAATAGGGAGGATGGGAGGGAGACCCAAGAGAGAGGAGATATGGGGATATATGTATATGTATAGCTGATTCACTTTGTTATAAAGCAGAAACTAACACACCGTTGTAAAGCAATTATACTCCAATAAAGATGTTAATTTTTTTTTTTTTTTGGTACTGGAGCAAAAACAGACACATAAATCAATGAAACAGAGCCCAGAAATAAACCCAAACACTTATGTTTGATTACGGAGGCAAAAATATACAATGGAGAAAAGAAGTCTCCTCAACAAGTGCTCCTGGGAAAGCTGGAGAGCTACATATATTGTAAAAGAATAAAATTAGAACATTTTCCTGCTGTATATAAAAATAAACTCAAAATAGATTAAAGACTTAAATATAAGACTGGAAACCATAAAACTCCTAGAAGAAAACATAAGCAGAACACACTTTGACATAAATTGTAGCAATATATTTTTGAATCTGTCTACTAAGACAAAGGAAACAAAAGTAAACAAGTGGGGCATAATTAAATTTAAAAACTTATGCACAGCAAAAGTAACCATCACCAAAACAAAAAGGCACCCTACTGAATGGGAGAAAGTATTTTCAAATATATGACTGATAAGGGGGTAATATCCAAAATATATAAACAACTCATACAACTCAATATCAGAAAAAAAGACAACCTAATTAAATGCCATTTGCAGCAACATGGATGGACCTAGAGACTATCATACTGAGTGAAGTAAGTCAGACAGAGAAAGACAAATATCATATGATATCACTTATATGTGGAATCTAGAAAGTGGTAAAATGAACTTATTTACAAAATAATAATAGAGTCACAGATGTAGAAAACAAACTTATGGCTACCAGTGGGGAAAAAGTTGGGGGAATAAATTGGGAGATTGGGATTGACATATACACACTACTATACATAAAATAGATAACTAATAATGGCCTACTATATAAGCACAGGGAAATCTACTCAATACTCTGTAATTACCTATATGGTAAAAGAATCTAAAATGAGTGGATATATGTATATGTATAACTGATTCACTTCACTGTACAACTGAAACTAACACAACATTGTAAATCAAGTATATTCCAATAAAATTTTTTTAGAAAATGAACAGAAGACCACAATAGTCATTTCTCAAATAAAGATATACAGAAAGACAACAGGTACATGAAAAGATGTTCCACATTGCTAATCATCAGAGAAATGCAAATCAAACCCACAATGAGATAACACCTCATAACTGTCAGAATGGCTACTAACAAAAAGACAAATAACAAGTTTTGGTGAGGATGTGGAAAAAAGGGCAGCATAGTATACTGTTGGTGGGAATGTAAAATGGTGCAGCCACTATGGAAAACGTTATGAGAGTTCCTCCAAAAATTAAAACTATCATATGACCCAGCAATTCCACTCCTGGGTATATATCTGAAGAAAAATAAAACATTACTTTGAAAATATATATGCACCCCAATTTTCATAGCAGCATATTTACAATAGCCAAGATGTAGAAGAAATCTACACTGTCCACCTAAATTGTCCACCAGCAGATGAATAGATAAAGAATATGTGAATATATACAATGGAATATACTATACACACACACACACACACACACACACACACACACACACACACAATGGAATATTACTCAGCCATAGAAAAGAATTAAAACAGTCACATTCTTCATGGTTTATTATATTATTTTTTATAAAGAAATGTTGAAATATAAAAATCATCTATGAAATCCCAAACACCACGCTCAGAATGCATCTATAATATATGTGGGTCTAGGATCTAAAATCATTGCCTAAAATTTGGAGAAAACAATATTTTATATTTATGTAATTTGACCATAAATAAACAGAGATAGTCTTGTTAATAAAAAGAGGCAATAATAATTTGGGCATGATGAGTTGATAAAATTATATGTGTTAAAATAATTTTAAAGTTAAACTTAAAATTGCACTGAAGTAATGTAGGCAATTTAAATTATTCATGTAAACATCTTTATTCTTTTTAGTTTTAAATTTTTCAAATCCTTTCTTTTGGTTCCCACATTTTTGATAGCTAAATAAATTTATAGAGAAGTTAAGTCATTTATTCCTAAGGTAATATTCCTATTTCAAGGCCAAACTGGGGCTAGAATCCAGGTCCCTTGACAAGTCAGCCCTATCTTCTTTCAAGGCTCACTGATGATTTCACTATTATGAGAAAACTTGATTCTCAAGAACTTTAACTCTTAGAAGATGTTCTCCTTTTTAAATTCATGCAACATAAAACAGGGGAGGTATATGATTTTTCCCTGGACACATAGCACCTAGAGGAACTCAAATGTATTTGTGGAGCTTATCATTTTTATGGAGGAAAAATAAATTACTTTACTCAAAATACAAGGAAGCAATAATATATTACTTTGATTTCATGTGAGATCTGATTTTTTTAATTGAAGTATAGTTGATTTACAATATTGTGCTAGTTTCAGGTGTACAGCATAGTGACTCAATTATTTTTTTCTGATTATATTCCATTATAGGTTACAAGATGGTGAGTATAAATCCTTGTGTTATACAGTAAATACTGTTGTTTATCTATTTTATATATAGTAGTTTGTATCCATTAACCTCATACTCCAAATTTGCCCCTCCCCCAACTCCTTCACCCCCTTTGATAACCATAAGTTTGTTTTATATGTCCATGAGTCTACTTGTTTTGTATATAAATTCATATTATTTTTTGGATTCCACATATAAGTGATATCATATAGTATTTGTCTTCCTCTGTCTGACTTACTTCACTAAGTATATTATTCTCTAGGTCCATCCATGATCTCAGTTCATAACTCTTTGGTTTCCATGTTCAAGACATAGAAATTATTAGTATATAATTGAAACACTTTGAAAAACATTAGCTTTTAAACTCAGTAAATGAAAGGTCTTTAGTACCAATATGTGAACTAGTTCATTTCTGTAAAACTTCAGGCCCTTTTTTAAAGGATCTTTATTAGAGTCACTAATTAGCAGATTGATTTCCCCAGAAGAAAATATCTAAACCAAATTGGAATTAGACCACAATGGAGAAAATAATGATGGCCCTATCATTTCCACTGTAGCAGTAAAATTGTCCACAATACAGGACTAATCAGATGATAAAGGAACTATCATTAGTAGACTATTGCTCATGTGAAGGATGTGCTATTAAATGTTTATAATTAATTAAAAATGAAACAGATAAGTGGCTCATTTCTGTGCAGGTAGGTAAGGGGCATAAATATTGTTGTTAACGACAATGTCTTATTCTTTATTTCCTGATTTTGAGCATACACTCATTTGAATGTGCACACACATGCACACACACACACACACACACATGCTCATGCTGTCACTAAGATACATACATTATAGAACAAGTACATTCACACACCTGCAATGCAGGCAACAGAGTGAGACTACTCGGAACTCAGTAGTTTAATGCTTTTTGAAAACTTTAATCTGACAAGTAGATAAGTACAATTTCCTGTTAGAAATTACAAATGAGAGGACATTTTGCTGTGAGTGGGGTATTTTGTCCAATTCCTATTAATGTTGGGAAAGTATTCACTAGAGTCATAAATGATTCTATCCTAAGGATGATGCAGATTTTTTTTTTTCTTGGCCAAAACCTGCTCAAATATTTCAACATGTTCTTAGAGAACAGCTTCAGGAATGTAACTCTCTCTTTTGGTTGTAATTTCAAGTCCTGAAAGCAGCTTAAAAGACTTCAATTAAGTTCTCAAATTATAAGAAATCTTTAAGTCAGTAGAAGGGAAAAGTTGAAATTGGGCACTGCTCATTATCTAAACAATTAGCACATGCCTTTACATTACAGCTGTGGGCATGCTCACATCACATGGGGGAAAGGGAGAAACTTTTAAATGTTAGAATACGTCAACTCTCTCTCTTAGTAGGCTACTGCAAACTCTCCTAAAGACGAAAGATCAAATCATAAGTTGTTTCATTAGGGACAACTTGCCTCATCATTACTGTGAAAGATTCTATAGAAGAAAAAAGCAAGCTTT